>NC_071405.1:60709926-60992426 GCF_017976375.1 Cuculus canorus | reverse complement strand
CAGATCCTGAGTTATCTGTTCATATTTCAACTTCTTCGTAAGCGGGAAGGTTGGATATAAATCCCCCAAAAGTAATTCCAAATTTCCGTTTAAACAGCCATTTCAACTACTTCAAGTGTACCATAGAGTGTTACTAGTGATGACTGATCCCATTCTCAACATCAGTATCAATGACTGACTTCTACTTTTGCATGCCTTGAGGCCTGAACCACAATTACTAACTAAAAAAGATTTACTTAAAATAAGACAGCAGTTCTAATTCTCCCTGATGTTTCTTTTTAAGATGTCTCATCATTAACGTGAAATTTCCCAGCTGAAGGTATTTTCTAAGACGTAACACAGTGATCCCCTCCTATTTGATGGACTTTGTGATACTGGGTGAGATGGTATGCCATGTCCTCTTTTGGGCATCTGCACTAATTAAATACAACATTTTCACAGTCAGGTTGGTTAATCTTCAGCTAAAAAGAGGTAGGAACAGCAATGTTTCTTGACTTGTGTACTTAGTCTCCACACAATGTAGAACACTCTCCAGGTTGCCCTGCCATTACACATAACTTCTTTTGGCAAAGTTTCTCCTCAAGAGAAACTTTCTCCTGAAAAGAAAGGACTTCTTTTTTTTTTTTTTTTTTAATTTTCCTATAAACATGTTGTTTTCTTTTTGTTATTCTGTCAGTAAATCTATAATTTTAATATTAATCATAAATCTAATAAAAGTTTAAGTTGGAAAGGACTTCCAGAGTCACCTAATTTAACCTTATGCTTAGAGCAGAGCTATTTTAAACATTAGATTAGTCTGCTGAGGGCATTGTAGGGTCAGGTTTTGAAGACCTGCTGGATACAGCCTTGCTAATGTAGCCTGTATTTAGTTACTCTTCACCGCTGCAATAGTGAACTTATATTTAGATTGCTGACAATGAGGAATTTTAGTTACTTCTTTGCAGACCCACTACCTAGACAGTCAGCATTCCACACTGTTGCGTGGGACTATTCAATTCTACTCGTAGGACTTTTCCTTCACACCTGTTCACTTTCACAAAATTCCTGTTACTAGTTGCTTGTCCAGCTATCTCTGAATGGCAACCCTGCCCTCCAACGCAAACGCTATCCCAGTTATGGTCTTCAACAATCGTACTCGGCATGCATTCAATCTCATTGTCCAAGTTGTTGATTAGGATGTTAAAACAGTATCAGCCTAAATAGCTGTCCTAAAGGAACATTATTTAAGACTGAACTGTTGACTACCACGTTTTTTCCCCACCCATTAGAGGGTCCAGGTATTCTACCCCCATATTACTAGACGTGGCATAATATAGTATATTGCTGTTGAATCACAAAATGAAAAGAGTGGAAGGAAGCAAACAACCTACCAGCTATATGTGTGTGAAAAAGAAGTATTTTAAAGGGTTAACTATATCTTTAAGAATCATACCATGATTTTTTTCAATTCCCTGTTCAGTAACATGAATTTTCTGACATCTTTTTATTTTTATCATTCTCCAGCTGATCGTCTTATAAGGATAATCCATGCATGCTTATTGCATGGATTCCTGAAAATATGTATTTTGCTTTACAACAGCTAAGCACGCTTTTGGAAAACTGCAACCAGTCAGACAGCGTAAGTAGCCAGGTAATCTTTCCTGGTGTACATTATAGACAAGGCTATTTACCTTCTCCTTTTAAAGCCATCTGCTACAAACTGTGCATTGAGCTCTATCAGATGACTTTCAGTTTCACTTCAAGAGAAGGAACTGAGTCTTCTTAGCAAGGAAATATTAGAACTACTGCAAGTATCATTGCCATATAGCAGATGCAAGACTCTTTATTGCCACTATTGTTACCACAGTACTTAACTTGCTAATTTGTCATGCCTTGACGATCAGAAAAAAAAATAGTTTATTGTAAGGTGAGTAAAGATTAAATAAAAAGAACATAAGTTTGATCATGTTATAGGTATCTGGCCATTGGAAAGAGAATAAGAACACGCTCTTGTTTATATTTGTGCCACTGGGTTCAGATAGTACACAGGAGTCAACTGAGAAAAATATGCCTGAAGGATGGTTGCAACTGGGATTTGGGAACTATCAGAGGCAAAGAACTGAGGTCACAAGGAAAAGCTAAAAGCTTCAACAGACATAATCAAGTCTTAGATTCACATATATCGGTATGTGTATAAAATGTCACCATCAAATATTATTGTGGAATATAAGAGTACCGTAAATTCTACTGTGGCATCTTATTTGCTCATTTCCAGATAGAAAAAAACTAAGAAACTTTGCCAAAGCAAACAAACTGTGAGTGCAAATAGACTTTTAAATTGCATTAACATACTGGAAGTACATCTGGTACAAACACTGTCAACTTTCCACACATTCTTAGTTAAGTATCTGTGGTTAGTCTTTCAGCTGCACTGGGCTCTTTTAAAATTAATTTTTAATGAACTATGCTCAGAGTTCATAAATGCTCAAAGAATGTTCTCAGAAAGTAAATAATCATGGATAAGCTCTCAGTATACAAAGTCCACACAAAAATACCAAAACTGTGCCTGTGACATCTTTTCATTTAACAAATTAAGAAAATAAACTACGATCACTTTCAAAATAGTTGCCTCAAGCTGACACACGGCTGCATATAACGCTGCCAAAGGTCAAAGCAATCCGCAGACCATTTTCTGAAAGATTGTTGAGGATAGCAGTCATTTTTGCTTTCATATCTTCTACTGACAAAAAGTGGATTCCTTTGAGCATTGACTTGATCTTTGGGAAGAGGCAGATATCGCAGGAAGCCAGGTCTGGTGAACAGGTTGTTGCTAAGCACAGTGATGTTGTTATTAGCTAAAAACTGCTTCACAAAGTGTTGTAGGCTGGTGCACACTGACATTTTCTGAATAAGGGTAAGAAAATGTCTCTATTTGAACGTGCATCCACCTGGGGCTGTTGACTGATGGACAGCTGAACATGAGCCAGCAGTGTGCCCAGGTGGCCAAGAAGGCCAATGGCAACCTTGGCTGCATCAGGAATAGTGTGGCCAACAGGACTAGGGAAGTGATCCTTCCCCTGTGCTCAGTGCTGGTAAGGCCACACCTTGAACACTGTGTTCAGTTTTGGACGCCCTCACTACAAGGACATCAAGATGCTGGAACAAGGACAAGCAAGAAGGGCAACAAAGCTGGTGAAGGGTTTAGAGTGCAAGCCTTATGAGGAGTGGCTAAGGGACCTGGAGTTGTTTAGCCTGGTGAAAAGGAGATTGAGGAGAGACCTGATCAGTCTCTACAGCCACCTAAAAGGAGGTTGTAGTGAGGTGGGGGTTGGTCTCTTCTCCCTTGTAGCTACTGACATGACAAGGTGTAATGGCTTCAAGATGTGCCACGGGAGATTTAGGTTGGATATTAGGAGGACTTTCTTTACTGAAAAGGTTGTCAAGCATCGGAATAGGCTGTCCTGGGAGGTGGTTCAGTCACCACCCTAGAGGTGTTTAAAGGACAAGTAGATGTCATACTTGGTGACATGATCTAGTGGCAGACTTAGCAGGCCTGAATCCATGGTTAGACTCAACGATCTTAAAAGTCTTTTCAAAGCAAAACCTTTCTGTGATTCTGAGTGAAGCTTTTGAGTTGAACCTTGTGACGGGTTTGAACGTGTTCTATAACCATCTCTTTGTCTCTCCCCTCCCTCTCTCAGTTCCCAAGCTATAGGGTTAGTCTTGGAGTTTTTCTGTATCAGACCTCATAAATTTCTTACCCCAAAACACAGCTTTGCAGTGCCCCTTCTTCTTTAATTCTTTGATGTATAATTGTGCTGTTAGCTTTTGAAAAGAGTGTCAGCAAGCTGGTTCTATACAATCTACCAATTACTGCTTAGTTTCGACAAATCCTCTAACCTACTGGTAAAACAGAATTCAAGCATGAAAATACAACAGTAATCTGATAAACAACAGTGAGAAGTAAAAACCTGAAGGATATTTAGTAAAAATATCAAGCTACTATCAATGACCAGCACAAACTGGGTTGGAGTACACTGCAGAACAAAGATCTGGCAGAAGGCAAACCAGGTATCATCACACATTCCCAGACTGAATAGCCTACGTAGTCTATAGTACTACTGCTAGAAGATCATAATCAGAACACTTGGTTTTACGCTACTGAAACTAGCCATGTAGCTATTACAATAATTCTGATGTAGCTTACATTCCAGTTGCTAACACAGACACTAAGATTGCCAGAGGTTTCCACACCAATATAACAGGTAGATCAAGAAAAATATCTTCAATTATCTCAGGTTTTCCCTAATTATAAGAAAGTCAGTCATACTGTATATTACAACAGTTTATGTCTACTTCTTACAAGTAGAAACACTGAAGTTCTTTTTGAAGAAAGCTATTCTCAGAAGAGGAAGAATGTTTGTTTCATTTTGCTATATAAACACTTTGAAAATTCTAATTTCATTCTGCCTCTCTGGAGGACATTCTCATGGTAAATTTCAAATTTTTACTTTTTGTCCTCGTAGCACTGTTGGAAGCATTCTGCAAGGTCCCTACAGAATTAAACCGATGCTCTGCTGAGTGATTTGTTGAGCCTGAAGTTTGAATTCCACAGTTTGCATGAACTACCTACACCTTTCCATTGCCAGCCCTGCTCTTACATGCCAGTGCACACTGATTTCAAATTGCACTACCTTGAATATTAAAAGTCGTTGCCCTAGTCTGAATTAAGCAAAACCACTGGGTTAAAATACATGATAATTCCTCAGTGTCCACTAAATTTTGCACAGGACTGAAAAGACAACAATATAATTGTCCAATTGCCATCAAGCAAATGACAAAATCTACAGGTACACAACAAAATGGTAACATCCATTTACTGTTTTAAGATCATTAAGCTTCTGTTCCTCAAATGTACAAAACTGATCAACGTTTCATCATCATAATAATATCATAATTTCAAATTATTTTTATTGACTCTAAAGATTAAACCCCCCTATGTTACTTTCTTATTTATTCTGGAAAATACGTTCTCTTCCTAAAACATAATGAAGGGCTTTACTTCTCCTTGTGACCTGAAGAGCTTAATATTTGCTCATAAAGAGCCCAAGGAAGTTCTGAAAACCCATCTAAAGAGGCTTTTAATTTTGGAAAATTCACATTTAAGAAGATCCAAGATACTTATCTTCCATTAATAAATTTTCCATGTTGTTTATGCACTCATGCATTCCTCTGATGTATTCTTATAAAAAGGATTTATAGGCTGCATCTTTTACATGCTATTTTAGACGGGAAAAAATATAATTTAAATATAAAACTTATTTACTGAAATAAAAGAAAAGAGTTGTTCACTGGATCAAGCTCTGTGGGACAGAAATACATTACTAAGTAGTCAAAGAGTCTTACAAGATAAAATCATGATAAAGTTAAATATTGATACTGAGATGAAACATATTGATGGTAGTAGTAACACAAAATCTGGCAGAGGAAATTAAATATAGTGCTCGTATGTACATTACCAATTCCCCATGCAGGGGTTTGTGGACTACAGCTATGAAGGACAGCAAGTGAGTGATCTTGTAGCAGAGGTGCAGCTTTTGAAAACTGTTTCTTTACTCCTGTGGTCATTGGATTTTGAAAGCAAAAACACTTATTTCGTACCTTAAGGGAAAACAGTCCCTCAGGGAAAACAAATAGCTCGTGTCAATAGGGATTTAATTAAATAAGCATTTTAGGGTTGACTTACCTGCTTTTTACCTTTTGTTTTGTTTGTAATTTTTAAAAATAAAAATTCAAAATGCCCCTTTTCCATTATTTCTCTTGACACATTTTCTTTTGCCCATCCAGATGGAGAGGACATTTTACAAATGTACTTTTTTCAGCAAACTAACATACAGTTCAAAAGAAGCAAGACAGACTGCTTACCTTGATGGACTGACTGTAAGGTCCTATGCTAGCAGGTGCCCAGTGGGAAATGCTCTGTACATGCATGACCAGTTTTTCATCATGCAACACATCATCTATCGCAACGTCATACTTATGTGCAAGGCAGTCCATGCGAAACAGTATTCCATCAGGTAAAAGGGTTTCCACACATACTCTGAAAACACAAGACAATTATTTTTTTCAAACCTAAAGTTTGCTTGCACCAACTTTTGGCATTTAGGTTCCATGGGTTTTTCTTTTGGATACTATGTTATGAAATTTTGTCAGTAACATAAACCAATATAGTATGGTAAAAACCTGCTAACATTTACAGTGTTACCTCCTCTCCAAATAATGATCAACTTCAGACCTCCAGCAAGACAGTTTCCAGGACCAAGGAGAAAACAACAAAGTAGCCAATGGTCCATTTCCATGTGATTATTTTTAGGATGCATATCACTTCATTAAGAATATATGAGTTCTTCTACTAAAAAAAACTCAACCACACAACTCTGGAAATGCCAGATAAGTTACATCAAGCAGTCTTCAGACTGACTGTATCGTCACATTCTTACTTCCATGATTTTTCCCTGAATCCCCTTCCAACGGTTGGACTAGGTTTTAAAAAGAAGCACCTTATTGTTCCTTTACACCTTCCTCACACACTATCTTGCAATACTGAGCATATCTTTCTGTTAAACTTCAGGTTGCATGACAGACACACACTTATGACAGGACTGAAAACCTACTTAAGCATTCATTTAAAACGTTCACTTTGGATGGCTCCAAGGAAGAATGGGTGCCTGGATGGACAGTTTGTTGCACACACAAAGGAAATAGCACAGGTTGAGGGGATGGTTAGCGGGGGCAGAAATCAACATTTCAGTGCCTGAAAAATAATTATATTTGCAGTCCATGCATAAAAAAGTCATTTAGCTCCCAGCAGGAATTCAACAAAAAAATTACTTGTTCTCTTTACATATCATATAACATAACCTTACAAAATTTGCTTATTTCTTCCAATAAACCTGTTTTTTCTCCCTTCTTCCCACATGCAAATACAATATTTTTTCCTCATTACCATCATCACAAGCATGGATGAATGGATTTTCTGCTTGGGTTGGTAAATTTTCAAGACAATTTTGCAAATTTAGCACAGACCCACACCCTTGAGTCAGTGCTTCCAGCATATTGCTTGTGAGAACTCCCACATCCAGGTCTCTGTGCATAATGCAATGATGCAGCCATGCAAACTGCTGTATAATTCTTCTTCTGGACAAAATGCAACATAAAACTGTTTGTTCCATAAAAATAATCATAAAAAGCCATTTTCCTGCAAATTCCTAATCTTTCTACCAGTTATTTTAGTGATGGAAGACCATGTGACTTGCTATGCAAATGTGGAGGCTTAAAACATTGCAACAGCATGAGATACAAAAGAAACTAAATTGAGAGAAGGATGAGAGTCATAAAAAGAACTTAAGATAGATAGGAGTGAAGATTCATTTTTGTGTAGTTTACAGCTGGAACTAGATCCCTTCTCTTAAGGCACACACAACCAGCGCTCCATCCCTGTGTGGTTTAGTAATTCGGGTTTACAATCAAAGAAACCGCTTCCTGCTCTCTTTAGTTTCTTCTGACATCCAGAGAGTGCGGCAGAATGTGAATCTATCACGATATATATTATCTTAACAACATCTTTCAACTATTTATCATGCTAGACCTAAAATTCACATGCCTATACTACACTTCCTATTCTGTAATAACAGTATATAATATAGTATTTTACTATATTATTAGAAAATTGCTTAACAATTGATTTTAAAAATAAGAGCAAGACATGAGGTCTGACCTCATCATTGACCCTGCTTTGAGCAGGGGATTGGACTAGATAACCTCCAGAGGTCCCTCCCAACCATATTAACCTATGATCCAAGTCGAATTTTTCAAGCTATGGCACTTCTGCATACTGAGCATATTATCTCCAATGCTTGAAAACATGAGTTACTGTGATAAGATATAAACTCTTTTGACTAATGTTATAAAGTATTGACAAATGGAAAATTAGTTTTAACACACAACTTTTCAAAAAGGAGAACAAAAATTTCATGGGCTAGGTGTTCACTATCCAATTTCCAATAGAAAAAAAAGCTAACACACCCAAATAACACAGGAGT
The DNA here is from genome assembly GCF_017976375.1 of Cuculus canorus. Taxonomy (NCBI): domain Eukaryota; kingdom Metazoa; phylum Chordata; class Aves; order Cuculiformes; family Cuculidae; genus Cuculus; species Cuculus canorus. Next base: position 60,984,345 of record NC_071405.1, on the reverse strand, counting down.
CACATATTGCCTATCTAGATCATCAAGCTGTTTCATTATGTCAGAGATGGACTGGGATGCAATGCTGAAGATTCTATACAGTAGGCATCAAACAGCTATGATTTGGGGGATCTATGAATGAAAGTGACAGCATCAGTGTACTTAGAAGTCTGAAATAATTCCTTTTCATACTTGTAGTCTCACTGAATATGTAAACGCAGCTAAGTGACCCACTGACAATCATTATTTGACAGAAACACAAGACATTAAGAACAGACACACTAGATCAAACCAAAAATCCATCAAGCCCAACATTCATCTTCAACCACAGCCAAGTTCATACAAGCAGAGGAAGAAAAGGGAACAGAGTAAGTATAAAGTGGTACTGTCTTGAAATACCTCCCAGTATAAAATGATGTGCATCTTGGGCACCTTCTCAGCTAACAATTTGGCTTTTGTATTCATAAAAATAGGAAGAAAAAGGAGAACAAGTTTTGTCATAAGGACTTAGAAGGCTGCAAACATCACTACCTTCAGAAAGACTTAATAATCATTAATAGTATGGTTTTAAGTAAGGCTTTTGACACTGTCTCTGTAACATCCCCGTGGAGATGGAGGAGTAGACAGTGAGGGAGACTGAAAATTTGATGAACAGATGGGCCCCGAGAATGGAGATCAGTGGTACAGTCTTGTAGTTGGCCAGTAACAAGTGGTGCATCCAGGGGTCTATACTGGGTGCAATCCTGGTCAACACCTTCATTAATAATTTGGACGATGGGCAGAATGCGCCTTTGGCAAGTTTGCAGATGATACAAAACTTGGAGCAGTGGCCAGTACATCAGAGATTTGTGTTGCCATCCAGATGGACCTTGACAGGCTGGAGAAACAGGCACACAGGAATCTCATGAATTTCAACAAGGAAAAGCTGAAAGTCCTGCACCTGAGGAGGAACAAACCTATGCTCTGGTATATATTCTGGAGGCCAATTAGCACCTCTGCAGAAAAGGACCTGGAGGTTCCTGATGGACACTAAGTCGAACATGAGTCAGCAAAACGAGTGGCAAACGAGTCTGATGAAGCTCTGGGTTGCATTCAGAAAAGTGTGGCTAGTAGGTCGAGGGAGGCAAACAAACAAGAAAAGCAAATAAAATCCCACCAATAGATAAGACTTGTCAGTTCAATCAAGTCACAAATTAAAACTTAGACTCGCAAAAAAAAAGTATTAGTCTTTGTTAAGGCCATATTGTGGGGCATTTATAAACCTTGTGACATGTAGAAGGCAAGAATTTCAAATCCTAGTGCTTTTGAGTAGAGCAGACCTGATGTTATTACTCCAAAAAGCAGCAAAAGTCTACTTCTCAGACTGTGAGGTGCAAATATTTGGACAAACCCTTCATTAATATAGTAACAATAGTTTAGTATATTACAGTGCATCATAAATACACTATAGCAGTAGTCTAATCCTACCTTACTGGTGGACACAAATCAAATTCTGTCACATAAACTGAATTTATAACATTGAAATCTTTCATGCTCTTCACATACAGATGAACCATAATAATATCCTTCAGTTCCAATCCTTCTGAAGCCATATTAGCTGCAGGATAAAAATAATACAGTTGTTAAAGACAGAATACTTCACATATGTGTAGAAAGGCAGCATAGGTATCCTTTCATTCATAGATCGCTTTCATTCAGCACAATCAACTGTTAATAACCAAACAGTTGCCTAAATATGACTGAAGACTTTGCAGCATACTACCTTTCCCCCTCTGACACCTATTTTTTTCATTAAAATCCTTCTCATGTTAATTTTCCATATATACATGAGCAGAATACAAGTAAATTTTATCTACCCTGGGCAGTGGTGAATTCTTGCTCCAAGAAACCTGATCATGCGTTAATACACGTAGATATGTTACAATCTGAATTCCTTGTATCCATAAGTTTTATCGACTTGGGATTTTTTGTACTTTTTTTTAATTTTTTTTTTTATTTATTTTCAGTTTATGACAGCTATCTGTAAAAGACTTTGAATCACAGAAGTATAGAACTGGAAAGGACAATAGATCCTTTAGTGCATCACCCTCTTCAAAGAAAAGATCAAATATTTATCTGGTATTCCAGAGGGATGCTTGTCTAAGCTGTTTTTAAAAACCTTCATTGCAATAATAATCTCTGCATAAACAAAGAGTTATTAATGGCAAGACAGACAATAGGAAACAGAAATAGCCACAGGAGAAATGAAAGAAAGATGAGAGCAGAGGAAGGTTTAAGCAGACAATTAAAGAAAACATACTGGGAAGCAAAGATCATCTGGATGTGTATGCATAGAAGATTCCATTTGCAGCACTTAAGGAGAATGCATTACTCTTACATAGCTAATACCATAATAAAATATGTGAAGCAGCTCTGTAGTATGGACCTTTTGTAAGTCATGGGCAATAGAAACTAAATGAAGAACAAAATCTTCTCTGAATAGAGAGCATATATAATTACAGTCCCGTGAGACCAAACTTAAACGAGCTATGCAAAGCTCTTCTCAGTGTAACTTTGGGGATCCTGTCCTTTAATGTTACAGTGTGTACATGTATTTACATACATTTATTTTCCAGAGAAGTACAAGAGTATAAAGACAATCTCTGTTGGCTGTTGCCTTAATGAGAAACAAATACTTTTTGTATAAAAAATTCCTTGTGTTTCTAAAGACAGTTCAGGAGTTGGCACACTTCCACAAAGGTCAGTTTGGTGACACCAATACTGAAATTTGCTCTAAATGTCTTAGCTTTACTTAGTCACAGTGCCATTAGCGTTGGCTGTCTGAAAACAGGAATTGTCATTGACAGAAAAGGAAGTGTGCACTAAGTGATCTAAGAGACCGTATAGAAATTAACACAGAACTCCTATGAAGTCAAGATACATCTTCACAAATTTCAGCTGAGAAACTAGCATGCAATGATGATTCTGTCCAGATATATAAACGTATTTGAATGCAGCCAGTATTTTAGTCTAGAATAAAGAGTTTTGGCCTGCAGTTAAAAGTTCTGTAGCATTATTTGGAATACTGAAGGGGAAAAAAACCCAACCAACCAAACACAAAAACAAATCAATACCCTGCCCAGTTCTAAATTTAAAATGCATAAGCCAACAAACTAATTTCTGGACACGTAACAGTATTACAGCAAGCTGAAGGCAACGAGATTTGGATAAGTTCATAATTTCAAGCTTTACTTTTAAAAATCATCTTAAAGTAAATAAAAGTACAATCTCTTTTTTCACTGCATGAATTAGAGAAATGATGGGAAATAATCTCTCACTAGTTTGCGAGTAGAATAAAACTGACTCCCAAAACACTGTATCGAGTAGAAAGGCATAAATGCTGAACCAGTATCCACCCAGGACTTGCGGTCTTGACAATAAGCTCTGTTTCCCAAGGCAAGAATCTTACACAGCACATCTCCAGGATGTACAGGGAAACCATACAGCCTTTCTGGTGAATTTTGAGGCATTCGCTGTTCCAAATAATTTATAAGATGTGATCAGGTGAGACTCATCCTTAGGCTGAGCTGCCTAAAAATAACTGACCAGAAAGATAACATTGGCCAAAGTTCAGCCTGATTTTTTTTAAATGGGTTACCCAGGACCCTTAGTCCAAGAGCAACAAAACATAGCATCAAAACTGTCTATAGGAAGTAATATTTTAGATTAAATGTTCATGTAATAAAAATCTATTTAGTTTCCTTCAAGCCTATGGAGCTTTGACAAAGTACAACTGCAGAGGACAAGGGGCTATGGGCACAAACTGGAGCACAGGAAGTTACACTGTTCTGAACATGAGGAAAAACTTCTTTACTGTGAGGGTGACAGAGCACTGGAACTTGCTGCCCAGAGAGGTTGTGGAGTTTTGCTTCTCTGGAGATTCTCAAAACCCACCAGGACATGCTCCTGCGCAATCTGTTCTAGGTGGATGTGCGTTAGCAGGGGGGCTGGACTAGATCCCCTGAGGTCCCTTCCAACACCAACAATGCTGGGATTCTGTGATTTATATATAAAGCACTGCAATCTTTGCAATCTTCCAATCATATCTAAGGAAAAGTTTAACAGAAGAGTTTAAGAAAATAAATGTAACCAGTTGTTGGCTTCACTAGAGAATTCCATCCGCTTTACAGAATAACTACGTTTCATAACGTCTAGTAATACTTTTTCATTTCTAAATCCATTCGGCAGCACTCATCTTCTTTAGAGGTGATTAAAACAGTCAACTCAACAAAGAGAAGGTTAAAAGAATTTTGCTTACTCCATTCTTATATCAGTGGACTGAACTGCTGTACAGATTATGAGTTCAGAAAAAGCCTTTTGAACATCTGCAGATCAGTTCACTTCTGAGAAAAAAAATTGTTTCTTTTGCCATCACATAACCATAATTCATTCAGTCTTCCACACCCACATCCAAGTTTTCTACCAAGGATCAGCAAGTTATGATTTTTCTTGACCATAATACAGTTAATGCAAGTAATTTGCTGAAAGCAATAGGCTCCTTTACTAGTCAGAGAAAAAATCTATTCTGACAGATGCTAAGGCAAAAGTATGTTTGCATTGGCAGATTTCCATTCAAATATAATAAGAATGTAAGAAAAGCTTTACACAACCTTTTGCTTCCATTTAGAGATTATGACCAGAAAATTTACACTAAATACTATTGTCTTTTACTACAAGTTTGATCACATCCACCTTGCTGATTTTCAAGCAATCAAAAACTTGTACCTTAAGGACATTCTATAAAGTATAACTTCTTAGCTTTTGAAAAAAAACCCTAGGGTGTCTTTTTCAGCCTATATTCAATCATGAATACTCAGCTGCACATGCAAAATTAAGATGTACAGGACAACATCCCACACAAATTCGTGAACAAGTATATGAGCCTACCTATTCTGATAATAAAAATATTCCCATTTTTATGAATGAAAACAAGCTTGTATGAATGTTTTACTTAAAATTTAGAATGAAAAGAAAATATAGAACAAAAATGTTAATTTTTTATCTGTCAGTATTTTGTAACAGGAGGGTAGTAATGAACCTGGATTTCATTATTCCCAAAATAGCAATTTCTCCTTTACATAAAGAATATAAATGAGATTTACTGCTGCTAATCTAAACTTATATGCCAAAATATGCAACAGCTTTCTAGCAAACTTAATTTAAAATTATACTAGCTACAAAGTGCTTTAGCAAGCAGATAACATCCATAGCACACACTCACACACAGAGTATATGTTACAAGAAAGCTAAAAAGCAAGTTATAAAGCAAGTAAGTATGGTGGAAATAGCATTGTTACAGTGATATGACCACTGCTCAGGCTTTCAAGGGTCCTCAAAAGCCAGTCAAATTATCATGTGTTCAACATTAAAGCTGGCAATCTTGATACCAATGTTTCCAAACCAAATGCAAAATGAGACGGCAAACTGACAACAACAACATTCAAACTTTTAAAACCACAGGACAATACAGATCCTTACTCAATATCATATTAAATCAGTGTAATCTACAAGACACAATGGATTAATTGAATAAAGCACCTTGGAGAGATGAAAATGCTTCCCTTGCTGCTTCTTGAGCATTTTTGCCCTTTGATGGAAGAAAGTGAGCAGCAATGTCTGAAAACCACTGGTAACCACTCGGGGATCTTCCTGAATTTCCAAGTGTCTTAGCTATCAGAAATGAAAAACAGCACTATGATTATAATAATGAAAGATTTCAGATTAACCTAGAATAAATTTTAAATTGCTTAACTACGAAGAACTTCTACAGAAAAAATAAGATCACAAACTGTAAAAAAGTCTTCAAAACATATTTACAGACAAACAGATATAAAACAAAAACTTAAAACTAAGTGTGCTGGTAACAAATCTTCCAAATGTTACTTGACAAATCCTTCTTCAACACTGCCTTCATAAAATATGCCTGCAAGTAGTATTTAGCTGACAATTTCAGTATTTTCTCTCCTCCCTCCTTTTTTAGCTAACCTTTTACAATTTCCCTACCTGTTTTGATACAGTCTTGGCACAATACATGACACTAAAGAGTAAAAATTTTCAAAAGCATCTAAGTGACATAGGAACAGATTTTCAAATTTATATGCCAAATTTTAACAGAAGTTTGGTGTTTAACCTGGTTCAGATCATCTTCACAAATGCATAACATGTTTAGGCATTTTTTAACATCCCACCAGGCACTTATCCATATTCAACAGCATAAATACGATATGATAACAAACACCATTACGCTATGAAAGTTTTCAGGAAAAGTCTTCTGATCTTTGAGTGATGGTGTGGTACTTCAGTGAGGTACCAACTTACGAACTTGTGTTTATTCTGCATTAATCACCTAACGTTCAAGACAGTGCTAATATCAGACATATGATTAGTTACTGCAGTTCACCTAAGAGAAAGTGATTTGCTGTGCTGCTGAACTTGATCATGCATGCCAACCCTGAGGCTGCTTGGCTGGGGACAGACTTATGCATTATATAAGTAAATTGAGCAGCTGCTCGTCATACTTCATTTTTGAGTTTGCTTTTCTATCTTCACTTTAAAAAAATTAGAACATGGCTATAGGTGTGGTTAGACCTCTTAAATAAAACCCAATCCCTCCGCTCCAATAAATTATTTGCTTATAGGAATTTCATTCAGGTAAACAGAACACCTGAATATGAGTTTTCAAAAAAACAAAAAAAAAAGAGAAAAAGAGAAAGAAGGCGGAAGGGAGGGAGGGAGGGAGGGAGGGAGGGAAGAAGGGAGGGAGGAAGGGAGGGAAGGAGGGAGGGAGGGAGGAAAGGAGGGAGGAAAGGAGGGAGGAAAGGAGGGAGGAAAGGAAAAATGGGTCATGCTCCTTCTTCAAAATAACCTGAAATGCTTTATTCTACAGATCTATTAATTCCTATCAGAAAGCCACACTGTAGTAAGATCTCATTTTTCTCAGGCTGATTATTAAAGGTCATGAACATTCTTTTCAGGAGTGTTCTTACAGTAATTAACAGTGTGGTCCACCAGGGCATGAAATATTGAGTACTACTTTTCTAATTAAAGTTATGAAAGACTCACTGAAATCCAAAGAATTATGTTTCAAAGACTTCCAGTTGACTGTAATGTTTTTCTGTGGTTCATCCTCTTCTGATGTAGGGAGAATATCATCATCTTTGCAGCTTAGCTCACAAGGACAGCTACTGAATGTAAATGCACCTGAAGAGTCCCCCTGCTTGAGACAAACACTATAAAATAAGCAAGTAGACAGCATGCCAGCAGTATTAAATTAATACATTTTATCATTCAAATTTGGGATTTCAATTACAAAGAAATACTATAGCTTAAGAGGTACTTAGGCTTAGAACATTTAATGGAAGAATAGCATTAGGATTTCCCAGTCTTTAGATTGCAGAAACTGGCAGAATACAATGTGCTCCTGTTGACATATCATATGGAATAAAAATGCAAACTTAGCAGTAAATAACAACAGATATGAAAAATGATGAGATTCAAGATAAGACACTGAAAGAATATTACCACGAAGGAATGCTGCTCCGCAATCATATGTAGGACAACTGTGTTTACCACAAAAGGTATAAATTAAGTGGAAAAAAGAAACAAAAGTACAAGAGTAAGAATTTGATAATTAACACTGTCACCGAACACTTGAAGCAGAGCAAAGACTAACAAGAAAGTTTTAATACTTTGTGGAACCTTGAATGAATGCAGTCCACGTAAAAAAAAAAAAAAAAAAAGCCTTTCTATTCATCGCACAAAGACTATCTCTTCCATCAAACTCAACACACTTTAGGATGCTCAGAATTTTGAGATACAGAAAAGAGCATTTTATAAGACTTATACATCAAAGTAATCTCTTGGCAAGGAATGAAAATAATTCACTCTATTTTCTCTTCTTCCAAAATGCTTTCTTAGGCCTAGGAAGAGAAAACTATGCCATTTAAAGCATAATAAAGAGGCAGAGTCCATACTGACTTTTATAAATACATCCAAAATTACGTGTTCATTCTATTTTCAAGAAATTAGGTAATTACAGCATACATATATATTTTTGTAATTTTAGAGAAATCGGACCCCCTACTCTCTTCCATCTGATTTTCCAAAGCAGCCTAATCCGCAGAGCATGCTGATTTCAGGATCACTAGCTTGGCTAATACTACTTGTCTTCATCTAAAACCAATAAAAATTATGACAGATATTATCCATAAACCTTAAACAAACATCACTGAATGCTTTAAGTCCAAATTCTATTGATTAATTTTCTGCTCAAAAGTCTCAAATTTCATATAGTGTCTAAGCTATGCTTTTTACTGCAGATTTCTGAAATACTGAATTCACAAAAATGATGATAAAGCCAAAAAAAGCAAGATAAAAAGTTGATAAAATATGAAACCTTTGGCAATCCTTAAATATGGATTAGAAACTGCTGAATATTCTTTCAGCTCACAAATTAGCGTATTATGGAATTTCCATGCAAACTGTCTATGAAAAAGAATATTAACATCATATAGTGAAGCACTCAAAAGATTGCCTGAAGTTTGGCCCTCTGCATTCTCTGATTTTTAGCAATTAGACTTTTGTCAAGCAAACTGGGATATATTAAAAAATACTAATCAAGTTTGAATACTTTTTTTTTTAAGAAAATGTAATTTTAATGTATTTTTTCTTTCCTTTGGAAAAATAAAAGATATTGCAATTTCAAAAGTTTTCTCTTGATATTGAGAAAAAAATAGTGAGCAAAAAAGGCAGAAAACTATATTATGTATCAGAAGTCTGCAATGAGAACTCAGCATTTATTTTCACATTTGGCTTCACTGGAGAGAAAAAGGATCAAGTTAAGTTAAAGCAGCGTATTTGGAAATACTCAGGAAAGGCTAAATTACAAAAAGGTCATTACCTTTGAGAGGAAACCCAGTTCTGCTGCCTCTAAAAGGGCTCAAGGGGAGTTTTATAAGCGCAGTAAACACTAAAGCTATGCTCTAAGAGGGGCTGATGTTGATTGGGCCTCATTTAATTCATTCCTCCAAGAAAGGCATGAAAGTCAAGGTAATAATCTACTTTATGTGAATCAATTGTACATGAGAGGTTAAAAGAAGTCAACTAAATGTAACATAATAGTGCAAAGATGAAAACTGCACTTTAGGACAAACATGATGTGCATTCCAATACACAAGCATCCAACAGCATCTATGCTCTTTCTTGCTCATTGAATTACACCTCTGACTGCTGCTGTCGCTTGATATATTTTGCCATTATCCAGAGGGCTGCCTGATAGCCCCTAACCCTCCAGGTATGACTTAAAAAACAAAGTAGCAGGAACACAAATCTGTAACTGAAACAGATCTTACGACGGGCTACACTACAAGAATCAAGAAAATTTAATTATTTTCTGGTTTGTTTTTTTTAAACTTTCAATCCGCAAAAAAAAACACTTTATAGAAATATACAGACTGTATAGTGATATAAAGTACTAAATGTGCTACCATTTCCTTCTTCAAAATTGTTGGCTTATTAAATTAGTCAACTTCACTGGCTAATTTGTAACATCCATCATGAAACACTCAATTTGCATTGCAACATGGGCACACATTGAGGACTTTCATAACATACAGACATTAGGGAGTTTGCATCTCTTAGTCCAACCCCTGAGTAAGCACACACAGATACGGTGATATGAATGACACTATCACAATGCTGCCTTGTGTTTTGTTTTTACATCACCTGGATTTTAAATTCAATATGGTATAACAATCCATCACCAGGCAAAAAGTATGTTATCTGGAAAGGGAAAAGTTCCAGCTTGCCATTATAACTACCTCTTTATTCTTGCTTTTGTTAAGCTTTAAACAACTACCTTGTAAGATATCTAGAGATGCAGGTAACTTGTATCGTACAGGTACAATTACAGGTACCTGCAATTTCTCTCCATTCTGTAACCTGAAGGACTGAATTTATACACTCTGCAAGTGAACGCTGACAGAGAACCTATCCCATTTTCATACCATCTGTGAAAATTTTTCTTTCAACTATGTTTCTAAACATGTTTTCTGCAAAACGTGTCATCAAAAATTCATGGCGACGTAATAAGACTCACAGACTGTACCGTAATTGGCTTGGTCTAACTTACTGAACTCTCCTGTAGCTTTGTACTTTGTTAAAATTACAAATATACCAAATTGATGCCATATTAAATTTTCGTATCATCCATGGTCACATCTCTTTTTTTTCTAAATATGTCAGTATTTTATAAATTGTTGAGCTTATATCAACATTGCTTCACAGATGTCAATAAAATTATGCATCTGTGTTTGCACCCATACGCAAGTCAATTACAAAATTTTTGGAAATTACTAAAAACTACCAGAAACTCTATGATGTCTCTTACATACACCAAAGACCATAAAAATAATTGTAGACTAACGTTGATTTCAATGCTTATGATACATCACAATGATTCCTCCAAGGCTGAGTCCCATAATGCTCCAAAACCACAGGCAATCAATCACTTTGTGCAGCAGCACAGGTGCACACTATAGCAGAAGTATTAGGTGTGGAACCTGGCATTAAAAGAACAACAGGCTCAACGCCAGTCTAAGTAAAGCTGCCAGACTCTGTTTAGTAGCAACATTCAAATCTCATACAAATGTTTGTCTTCCATTCCTGTTGACAGAGAAAGTACTCTAAAACTTTAAAAGTCAAGTTATAGACTGCCACAAACAGATTAACTTTCTCTGAATAATACTCTCATCACTTTTGAAAAGAAAAAAAAAATCAAGCTTGGTGTAATGACATTCTAACTAAATCTTACAGAACCTATCTTATCACATAACATTTTCATGTTACTTCACAGAGGCAATATATTTTTCCATTTGTTACACTGTTTCTCCCACACCCACTGTACATTGTTATATCAACCTAATTTTGGATCAGAGCCTGCATGCATGCATACACTTAACTATATTCACATAACTCATGTCAGTGATGCAAGCACGCTCAGAATGAAGTGAAGCAAATGCACGAGCGTTCCAAGATCCAAATTCTCCTGTTGAAAAAAAAAGCCTTGGAGCTAGGACTTTGACTGAGATAGCTGAAATTCCGTGCAGTGGTCTTTTATGAAAACAACAGATTGCCTTCTTAAGAAGCTTACATTCTCCATTACAGAAACTGGTATAAAAACCTAGCACAACACGATTCCAAAACTGATAGTTCTTCCACTAAACAGCGGTAAGAATATAGTGGGATGAGAGCTCAGAAGATGTAAGAAAATACTGTGATAATCTGTATTTGTTGTGGCGTACACTGGTAACAAGAACTCCCTGAAATACATACAATGAGATCACATACATCTTCAAGTAGTATTTCAAATACAATACATAGACACATAGGAAAAAGTCCTTTACTCTGGAAAACGCAAATAAAGTCTCCTTATTATGAAAAAAGAACAAAGAATTCTCTTTTCTCAGAGATCTGGCCTGAATCTGCAATCAAACAGAATAGGAAAGAAAATATTTTATTTATTATTTTAGTGTTTGAAATAAATCAGTGTACAAATAAAATTCTGCAGTATTTATATATTTATATATTTATATTATATATTTATATATATATTTATATAATGCTACAAGAAAGAGCGGCAGCAGGCACAATTCCTCTATCTGTAACAGGCAAACAGGCTTGTTCCTTCTGCCAAGCGTAGAAAGAAAACTGCACGATACCATCTAATTCTGGACTACTCTTAATTTAAGGGGATGCAGGCATGGCTTGTATTGTTTGATATATTTGTGCTCCTATGCACTGGAAGTTGGGGAGGAAAGTATTCATTATTAAATGTGTGAAAGAATAAATCTTAAGGCACGAATGATAGCTAATATGTACACTACTGTCATAAGAAGCATGTTCACATCAGCATAAGTTCGACGGCTTTAATTTCAATTTCTTATCATTCAAAAGCCAACACAACTTAACAGAGTAACCGAACAATATAATATGGGGAAAATAAAAATGCTTTGCAAGTTCACTGTTCTGTCAAAGCAAAAAATAATTATTTCACAGCTGTGATTTTTCTTAATTGAAATATTAAAAATTAAATTTATATAGACTACAAAAGCCAATACAATTGATTTAAAGATTCTAGAGTCTGCTTCAAAAATTGCCACCTCCTCAATGAAAAAAAATCCTATATTTTAAGTATACAAAGTCACAGTGTTATTGACAAAGTAATGTATTGGTGAACCTGGGTGTCTATTATGTACATCACAGTGGTGACTTCATTTTTTACAATGAGGTAAATACAGCATTCCTGATTTTTGAACATTAGTGATTTATTACTATTATTGTTTATTCTCGGTGTTTTTGTAAAATGCTTACCAAAAAATTTTCTTAAGCCATGTTTACCAAACTTTTAATAATGTTTTAGTAATGAAATCTTATATTTACTTATCTCTTTAGCCTTTTCCATATCACTAGTAATGAAAGAAAAAAGGGTGAATCAAAAAAAAAGCTTCAATTATTATGCAAAAAGACTCTTGAAGTTGTACGGTATTGTATTAAACCAGAACAGAGAGTAAAATGTTATTTTCCCTCAGGCACAAGGGCTCATTTTGCTGCCAGTAACAATCTAAAACAAATTTCTACGCAGGCTTTGTAGTTAAACATGAAGAGACTTAGCTGAAGAAAATGCATTATAGCAGAGGAAAGACAGCAGAGACTAAGGTACTCTAGTTATAATTGCATAATGATTATAAAACTAAATTCAAAGACTGTAAAATTAACACCTGTAGCATGTAACTAAGACAAAACAAATTTACAATAAAAGTTAAAAATGCGTATCTCTCCGTTGAAATGATAACAGAATTGATGTCATAATACTAATTAGAGCTACACATCACTGTGCAGTCTATTAATGGCTTCTATAAAGTGCTTACATAAGTGGCTACTTTTACACATCGTTCATAATGGAGTATTTTTTGCCCAGTTTTCGGTAATCCTTTGAAAGCCTGAAACTAAAATGAGTTCTTCTAAAGTAGTTTTTCCCTGCATTTGTTATTGTAGGATCGGCTTTTAAGTGCTGAATTACTAACTGATATTTAAATTTTTTTGCAAGACTTGTAAGCAACAAATAGTGAGAAAAAGTATATCAATCTTGAAGGCATCTATTTATCATTATGTAGTTAAATTGTGCTAACTTAGTAACAAGTTATGCTCTGAAAGACTGACTGATTCTCCATATTCATAACTTCTTGAAAACCACCTTATTTTATCATGATATAAAATAATTTATAGCAAAATTTCTAATGCTTTTCCTTATGAAACAACCACTACAGAAAAAAAAAAGACTATTTCCTTTTTAAGAATACAAGACATTAGTTCATCTTCAAAAATCCAGGGCAAGCCTCTGCAAACCTTACCCCAATTTTGTCTACAGTGAATTTGAAACATGATTTACTACAACACTGCTTGAAACCGTGAGGTTTTAACCAAATCTAAAACATCTACATAAGACAGGGAAAAGAGCTTCTGAACAGATAAAACTAAAATCTTGATTCTTATCTAAAATGTTACGCATTTTAATATGATTTTTGTGTGATTTATGTAAAGCTTTGTGTTTTTCATTTTCCTTAGCCTGTCACATTGTAGTGATGTATGCTGCATTTTAACATCAAGTTTGCCATGAGCAATAAAAGTCAGTGCCACTAAATAAATATTAATTTAGTATCACTCTTCCCAATATGCCCCGCTCCCAAATTTTCCTTTATTCAGCCTATTTGGTTTTGCTTCACATAGTTAGTTTATATCCTTTTCACCATTTCCCATACAAATATCTAATGTTTTATTTTTGAAAGAAATGCCAAACTAGGAATTGACAGGATGAAATACAGTTTTCTTTCTAAGGCAAAAATAAGGCCATTATGGAAGAAAAATGTACAGGTATTTTATCTGTTTGGAACAATTAGATTTAGACAGGGGAGGGGGGAAGGCATGATCTAGTGAAAGAAATTCAGGAAATGCAAAGTTGTTCAAGAGACATAAAATGTAAAATACCAATAAAATAACATTTTATAACAATCCCCACACCTAGAAGAGGTTCAGTGATCTTCAAAGTGCAGAAAGAAGTAGGAAGACATAAAAAGATGACTGCAACACTAGTAGGGAGGTCATAAGGTACGCTCTTCAACAAAATATTAGCACTCATAGATGCTCAGGAGGAAAAAAAAATCATTTCTCCCACAAAATAATGAAACAAAAAATAGAAAAGTGCTGACAAATACTAAGGAAAATAACTTCTGTTTCGACCTTCTTAGCTCTGCTCCTATAAAAGTCTGCAAGATTTAAACCACTAGAGTTCCTATTCCTGTTCTGCTGTTTCCATGGAATCATAAGCTAGGAGACAGCAAACTACTAATGATTCCCTTAAGATCTTTGATGAAGGTAATCTGCTCTACATGATTTGAAGTCATTCATTAGAAGTACCTTTCATATGGAATATATAAACCCAAAACCAGTACATTTAAAATTTGAGTGCTTGCAAGTTAGCAAGCTTTTAAATCAACCACATTACATCGGAAAGAGCAAAAGAGATGCCACCTCCCAGCAAATCCACCCTGTTCACAGTTTCCTAACACACCTGTGTTCCACCTTGTGGCTAGCTGTGCTGCACAGCTTTCGAACGGAACTACCCAGGCTGAGCACCTTGAGGTTTCAGGGTGAAAAATGCTACATGGTAGTACTACCTCCATTCATTCATTTGACACAAGGGACCATTTGTGTTGAGCTTTTCCTTATGGCATGTCTTGAAATTCAACTAAATATGTACATTGTTACTTGAAAGCACACCAACATAAGAATACGTAGTTTCACTCCAAACTGTGACTAACCAACATAAAAGAAGGAAGCATGCATATAGCCTTAAAGGAAGATGACATTTACAATCTACTTGCCTTTTGCTCCAGGTGTAATTTTAAAAAATGAAGGTAGGCCACAGGTGCAAATGCATCAGCTGAATGCACAACCACCGCGGCTGAATCTCTGAAATACAAAATTATTAGTATCAAATATTAGTACATAATTTTACATAGAAGCCATATAACAGGGACTCCAAGGTAACTAATTCAAAATCGATTAATTTCTTATTTAGTTTTTTATCAATTAAGCAAAAAATAGTTTGCTACATGAAATCATATTGTTGAACAACACATTATCTTCAGTAATTTTCAATTTTCAAAAGGAATAAACTACACTTCCAGACCAATACTGAGAGATTCAGTTAGCTGTAGTCTACAAAAGCTTAAACATTATGTTTTACATTCTAGAGACTGTGTAAAGTAATATTTTAATTTCATCATTAGGAGATTTTTTTTAAATTCCATTCTTCCTGATTAATGCTCCAGCGATTAGTTTTTGAGGTATTAATATACAATATTTCATGCTAAGAAACATAGAAGATTACTGGACACAACTTTTTAATGCCAAATGTGTTGGTAACATAGATAAATTTCCCATGTGCTGATTCAAATTAGTTAAATTTAGTTTTCATTTTTACAGACACAATCTGTCGCACTGATTCACAAGAGGCAGTATCTGTTATATCCATCTGCATGGTTCTACTACTTAAGAAAAAGGTAGCTCTAGGAAACAAACATCAGAAGGTGAGAAACTCAAAACACAAAAGATACTCAGACATAGTACAAGAAAATCTGAAAATTGTTATAAGTAAGACTAAAGAAACACAGACAATTTTCTTGAAACCACAATGCCTGTCATACTTTTACAGTATTCAATAAGACGACATAGATCAATCTCTAGTAATGCCACATAAAACCCATGCAAACTGGAAACAGCTGAAGTCTTAACCAGATTCTCCTGACTTAATGAAAGTGTAAAATTAACAGAAATAAACATAAATTCCATAAAATGTGGTTTGGGATTTAAAATTAAAAAACTATAATCATCATTACACTGTATAATACTGACAAATACCTTTAGCATAAGGAGCTCTACTTCTTTTTTTAGTAAACTTCTAAGGTAAACCACAGCTATCTAAAATTTGATAAATATTCATTCATTCTTGAGCATTATTATCCAGGTTCATCATGATTAAAATATCACTTATTCCTTTACGGTATCTTAAAATAGCCCCTTAAGATTAAAGCCATTCTTTTCAAATGAACATGGCACCTTCTAATTCTAACAGGAATTGGTAGAAAATAACTTAGGAAATCTTTAGTAATAGGAGTACATAGAAAGCAGATACCAGCAGCACTTGGTACCTGGGTATCCTCAGTGTCTGAGGATATTCTCAGTAAAAATTTCTGCCTTCCTGTTCAAGTTCTATTTAGGGAAGTATGGTACTTTTCAGTGATGCAAGAACTAATTAAAACTAAATTAACAAAAAAACCTGTAACAGAAAGGAAAACAAAAAATAGGGTTACTAAATGTATGTGTCCATTGAATTTAAATACCCAGTAACCATAAATGTATATTTATAACTCCAAAATAGAAGTAGCCATTCTGCTTGCATCCCTGCACTTTCCAATTCACTAGTACAGCCATACAGATGCATTGATACCCATGATAACTGCTCAATAACGTTGGAATTTTTGAGTACTTATTTGTTGCTCAAGAAGTACCACAAATGTCAAGCCATCATAAATATTTTTTCTCGGTATGAAGTACATTCCTATGACATACAGCTAACACACGGGTATTTGACGGGACCGTAACAGATATCTACTTTAACACACCATATTTCTCAACTGCTGGGTCACAGTAGGTAGATTATGTGGTACTGAAAATATTATTACACTACATAGAAAAGAAAGTATTTTTTTCCTAAATGCTTCATTTTCTATCAGCTTCTCCAAACATATACCACGGTTCCAATTGATAAAATTTACAGCCTTGTTCAATAATAAATGCAACAAATGGGTGGAAAGCAGAACAGCTTCATTTGTTCCCAATGACGAGTCAACAATTAAAAAAAGTTCTGAACTTACATGTCATGTCAAGCCTAGGAAATAATAATAAAAAGAACCCCAAACCAAAATCACATGAAAAGCAGAGATTAAAATCAGAAATAGAATTTTAAAAGACCTTGATAATTATATAGAGACCATTACTTGCTGAAAACCTGAATTTTGAGTAGAAACTTGACTATATAAGGTGATTCATGTTCGATTATGATAGAAACTGGGGAAGGACTTTAGAAAGCAATGAAGAATAATTGAAAAACTGTTCTAATTATCTGCTTTCTGAGATCATAAACATCTGCTCTCTCAAGTCTCACTGAAGACCTTGGAAATTTAAAACACTCAACACCACTTTCACAGGACAAATATCACAAGTTAGAGCAAGTCTGAGTACAAACAGTGCTCTCAGTATATGAGTATCTTATCATGTTTACAGATATGCTTTTAATTCCAAACTTACAATGCAAAACTAAACACAGAGCTAATGGTTAGGTATAGAAATACAAAAGTATACTTCCCAAATATTTCAAATATGCCAATTTACCTGAAAAAAGAGAGAAACTATTCTGTATTCCATAAATACAAATGGGCCTTTATTGAAAGAGTAGATACTAGATGGCATTCACATAGTTGAGAAATATATCTTTATGTTGTGAAGAGGCGTCAATCAATTGCACTTTAAATACCAGTGTAAAAAGGACAGGAAGTGCTTGGTACATCTCAAGTACTGAGTATAAGAAAGCCGACAACTGGATTACAACACTCTAACCAGGAAATACAGACAAAAACCCACCTGACTCTTAGCTGAATATTTTGACTATAGGATCTTGCTTTCACTGCTACATCTTGTTTAATTTCAAATATTTTACTCAATCTGCCACACTTCCTTTGTGAGGTATATTTTTTAATGCAGACTAAGAAGAATGGCAAGAATTCAATTTAATATTCAAAATCAAAATTCATCATATAGTCTTACATTAAAGAAACTCTCACTTCTCCATAACAAGTAACACATCAAAGGTTTTTTTTCTTTTCTGAACCAGTAAATTTCCTTCTTTTTCAAAGGATATACTGTAGAAATGTATTTTGTCAGAAGTTTCACATGACAAAAACATCAACCAGTGACAATACTGTCCCAAAGTTGTGTTTTTAATGGCAGGGGGTTCAGATTTTCTCATGTGGTATTGGGTTTACGTGGCAAGGTTTTTGTAGTGGGGAGCAGGCTGCAGGGGGGGCTCCACGAGAGGAGTCGAGGGGCTGCTGAGCCTGTAAGAAACACTGATGGTGCCTCTGGGATAATACATTTTCAAAATGGTAAAAATGGTGTGCAGCAGCTATAAAAGGAGTGAGAAAAACATTGAATCAAATCCATGCTGAGTCTGGTTTGCCCATGACAGTAATTGGTGAGCCATCACCCTGTCATTATCTCAGCCCACGAGCACTTTCATTTTATTTTCTCTCCCTGTCTTGCTGAGGACAGGGAGAAAGAGCAGCTTGGTGGGCACCTAGCATCCAGCTAGCGTTAATCCATCACACTTTTTGGTAGGCAAAAGTCATCTTCAATGTCTTTCTCAGAAACTTTTTCTAGGAAGATGTCTTAGAGGAGTTCAGGAATTTAGGGACCTTGAAGATCCTCTATAGGTTTTAACCTCTAATTTGCATTTTTACAACTCCACTTAGGCTTCAAAAACTGTATCAGGATGCATACCAGAACCACAGTTATCTAAACATTTGGAAAACATACTAGCATAATTGTTAGCATGATTGCAAAGTCTGTTTAGATTCAGTGTAGATGAAAAGAAAGAATGAAAACCACAAAACGAATAAACTTGTACATTTAAATGACAAAGAAACGAAATATTTTTCCTTAGAAGCTCATAAAGTAATATATTTCACATGAATGGCCCCTTGTGAAAAAGTAATGCATTTTCACACGAAAAAGCATGTCTTTATGACATACATAAAGTCAGAGGTAGTAGAGCTAATCAAGCCAGAGACACACAATGCCATTGTAGCTATTCAGTTTCCATTACAGAAATGTATATACGGATGTGGTTGAGCAAATGTTGAACAGTCGGCTATGCTATATATTTATTATTAAATACCTACTGATTTATATATTTGTCTTTTCCTGTATTTTTTGTGCATCTAGTGTTACCTTTTAGCTCTTTCTAGTTGCCTGAATAGTCATTAAACTACTGATAGTCACAAATACATTTAAAACATATTATAGAATCATAGAATGGTTTGGATTGGAAGGGAGCTTAAAGATCACCTAGTTCCAATGCCTCTGCCTTGGCAGGGATACCTTCCACTTGTGCGGAGCCAGAACCACTTCACATTTATCTGGCAATGAGCAAACTTACTACGAATGACTAAGTTTAGAAAAATTCTGCCTTTTCTTTTATTTGTGATATGACATACCCAAGCATTATACACATTTTATTCCAAATTCTTGCTTAACTTTAAAACTTGTACTGGTCAGGAGGTTGGCTCTCAACCAACGGCTTCTACTTAGAACCTGGTTCTCCTCAGCGTATCTTCTCCACGAGTCTCACCTCCTGGCCCATACATTCATAATTCCACCCATGAACTTGAATCCAGTTTAAAGATTCTACGCTTTTTTTTTCTGAATCTTCTTCCTACTAAAGAATTCTATAGCTTTCCTGCATGGAGGTACTTCCATGTTCAAATTATTTAGTTGTTCAGTTCACTCCAGAGGACATAACTTCCAGTCAAGCAACAGTCAGTAGACATCTGCCAAAGTAGCTGTCATCCCTTTTGCCAGTTTATCTTTTGCTTTTCTTCTCCCAAATGTCACACAATAAACAGAGTTAACAGCTCTTGGTTGTCTGTTTCTTATATGGACAGATCCCAGTCTTACAGAAAAATTAAACAAACAGAACTTTGCCGTGAAAGCCTAAATCATGTCTATATGCTTCATAACCTTGACCTTCCTCAGGATGACTGAGTATCAGCAATGCATGATTACTAGTCTGTTTACTTGGCTAAGAAAAGGAACAGCAGTCAAAACATCTCACTTGAGCAAGTACGCTTAGCTATTTAACAGACTAATAAGAAACTCACATCAAGACACAAATATTTTCCATATCCCACTACACAGATTTTAGCAATTTATGTCACAGGAATAAACTACTCAGTGTAAATGAGATGGATTCATGCAAAGTTTATAATTAAAATATCCTCTAATAATTGAAGAAAAATGTTTATCATTATCATTCTAAGCTGCTAAACTTAAAACACACACACAGACAGAGTTAATGGAACCCACAGGCTACTGATGTGGCAGTTTATCAAATGTAGCTGTAATGAAAGATAAATATTACAGGCAGTTCGCACTTCATGAAAGGATAAAAGTGTCAGTGTGTAGGTACCAGTTTTACTGCAGGCCATAATCAGCAAGTAAACGAAAGTGCAAATGTCTAAAAAGTTTATAGCCCTCTATGAAGGCCTCGTCTTGTCAAGTATTGATTTAGGTTTTCAGAGGATTTCACCAGTGTTAAACAAAGTGAGTGTTTGTGAACTTAGAGGACATGTTTTACCTCTGCCAACAGAAGTTGTCTCAAGCTAAATGTGAATACGTTCTCACTGCATCAACATAAAGAAATGGAAGAAACTGTTCCTTACATAACTATTTTCTTCTTAAACAGAGGGCAGTCCAGAGTGAATGTTTCATATTCTCCACCTTCTCCGCAAATATGGACTCCATATTTCTCATAAAGCTAACACAAAAGAAAATTAAAATACATAAGTATTACATTAAAGCAGTTTATCAAATATCTTTTTCTTAAAATTTCAGTGTGCACATTCTATAACACCCACTAAGAGGCTGAAAAAAATTCAAATAACATTCTTGATTTCTTTGTATGCATATTACAATGATCTAAAAATCACTGATATATTGCATTTTAAGTAGAATTGGCACTGTCACATTCAGATAAACAAACAAATTCAAAGTTCTTCTTCTTCATTACACAGGAAAGGTTGTTCAGACTCCTGCATCTGTCTATGTTTAACATAGACAGTCTATGTTTAACATAGACAGTTCACATCTGTGAGAAACTTGAGTAGCACTTAATATAGTAGTATTCAATGAACACAATTTTTGGCAACAGACTCAACAACTGCATTCTATATTTGGTAAATAATCATTCTTTCAAAAAATTATAATAAATAGAACAAATGAGAGTTTTCTAAGCTAAAACCAAAAAGATAAAGCATGACCTAAAGAGGTTGTAACATGTGGCTTCCTTTATAAATTGCACTGAACACACTTTCTAACGATCATACAATCACAGAATCACTAGGTTGGAAAAGACGTCTAGGACCATGGAGTCCAACCATTCCTACCAACCACTAAAACATATCCCTGAGCACCTCATCTACCCATCTTTTAAATACCTCCAGGGACGGTGACTCCACCACCTCCCTGCACAGCCTGTTCCAGTGCTCAATGACCCTTTCTGTGAATTTTTTTTTTCTGATGTCCACCCTGAACCTCCCCTGGTGGAGCTTGAGGCCATTCCCCCTTATCCTGTCCCCTGTCACTTGGGAGAAGAGGCCAGCACTCACCTCTCCACAACCTTCTTTCAGGTAGTTGTAGAGAGCAATGAGGTCTCCCCTCAGCCTCCTCTTCTCAAGGCTAACCAACCCTAGTTCCCTCAGCTGTTCCTCTTAAGACTTGTTCTCCAGCCCCTTCATCAGCTTCGGTGCTCTTCTTTGGACACGCTGCAGAGCCTCAACATCCTTCTTGGAGCAAGAGGCCCAGAACTGAACACAGTATTTGAGGTGCGGTCTCACCAGTGCTGAGCACAAGGGACAGAATAACCTCCTTGCCATTGGCCTTCTTGGCCACCTGGGCACACTGCTGGCTCATGTTCAGTCAGCTGTCAAACAACACCCCCAGGTCCTTCTCCTCCAGGCAGCTTTCTCGCCAGACTTCTCCTAGTCTGTAGCTGCACAGGGTTGTTGTGCCCCAAGTGCAAGACCCAGCATTTGGCCCTGTTAAACCTCATGCCATTGGTCTCAGCCCAGCGGTCCAGCCTGTTCAGATCCCTTTAATCCCTCCCTACCCTCCAGCAGATCCGCACTTCCACCCAGATTAGCATCATCCACTAAACTTACTAAGGGTGCATTTGATCCCCTCATCCAAGTTACTGATAAAGACATTGAACAGGGCTGGACTCAGCATTAAGCCCTGGGGACACCACTTGTGACCAGCCTCCAGCTGGAGTTAATGCCATTCACCACCACTCTCTGGGCCTGGACATCCAACCAGTTTTCCACCCAGGAGAGTGTGCGCCTGTCCAGGCCAGAGGCTAACAGTTTCCTAAGCAGAATGCTGTGAGAAACTGAGTCAAAGGCTTTACTGAAGTCTAAGCAGACTACATCCACAGCCTTTCCCTCATCCAGTAGTTGAGTCACTTTGTCACAGGTGAACAGGTTAGTTTGGCAGGATCTGCCTTTCACAAACCCATGTTGACTGGGCCTGATCACCTGGTTCTCTTGCATGTGCTTTATGATAGCACTCAAGATGACCTGTTCCATGACTTTCCCCGGCACCGAGGTCAGACTGACAGGCCTGTAGTTCCCTGGATCCTCCCTGCAACCCTTCTTGCAGATGGGTATAGCATCAGCCAGCCTCCAGTCCAGTGGAACTTCCCCAGTCAGCCAGGACCGCTGGAAGATGATGGAAAGGGGCTTGGCAAGTATGTCCGCCAGCTCCCTCAATAGTCTGTACAATATACAATACTGTATACAATACAATATACAGATATATACATATACATTTAAGAATACTCCTGAAGCTCTGGATAACCCACTAAAACTCATAACTACATAAAGTAATACACTCAAAACACATTACTATCTCAATTATTCCCTCTTTTATGAATGACCTGCTGTGAAGCAGGAACCAAAGTCCTTTTCCTGGAGTAAGGAGCAGACAATTGCTGAATGGTTAACTGTAAGCCTTTATTAATAAACTGTACTGATAGTAATCAAGCACCTATGTTATGACTGAGCATGGGGACACTCTCCCTTTTTCTGCAGGAGAAATTTTTGTTCTCATCAACAGATTATATCACCTTCTAAAAAGTCCCAGCACTAGCTGCTTCAAACCAAGTCCTGCCCATTTTTTTTCACATTAACATTCTGCTTCAAGTAGTTCATGAGAAGCTGAACTGCAGTCCTCAACACCATTGCCAACACCAATGTTACTATTAGGAATATTTATTTAATCCCCTATGCTTTCCTTTAAAGGAACAGAAACCCACCCATGATGCTTCTGCAATCAAAGTAACAATGCAATTTTCCATAACACATAGAACACAGAAAAAGTTTGTCTAGGGGCTAGAAAATAATTCCAAGTCTGTTGTTTGTCTGGTTTTAGGCAAGCATGAAACTTAGTTACTTATACATTGTAAGTTCAATTTTTTATATGGTTACCAGAATGTTTGTGTAGCAAGTCTATTTGATATATACAAATGATACTGTATTTCTATTGTTGCAGCTAAATGTAGTTTGCTTTATTTTAGAGTTATCTTTGATTTTTTCTTCATTTTAAAACTTCAAAGAGTGTTTACAACTTCCACCTTCATCTCAGCTAAAAAAAATATTCATAATTAGGAGTGAAAGAAGAAATACATGGAACTTGAATATTTTCATTAAATCAAAGACCACATTTTAAATTTAAAATTCAGTTAGGCCTGATTCCTCTTCAGCCTTTATTTTGGAGAAAAATATAAATGCTCTGAGAAAACAATACCTTGGTAATGCTCTATGTAACCGCTTAATTGTCTAGATATTTTTCAATGTCTCGGTATAATAGACATTTTTTGTTTATCCTTTCACATTTTCTTATAAAGAAAAGGAGCAGAAGAAACCTTTAACCAAGTGCTCATTAAAAAATTACACTCTTGACATAAAAGAGAACATCTGTCAACAATAGCAACACAGTTTCTATAGGACAAATGCAGTGAGAATAATGAAAGTCGGTGAAACAAGAATGGACAATCTATAAAACAATTAGTCAAAACATTTTATTATTCCTATTGCAGCTTCCGCTGCAAAACACCCTAAACAAAATTATTAAGAAATGAACGACAGAAAACCAGAAAAAATCTTTCTAACTGTAACCTTTCCATAGTGAATACAATGCGTGACTATTTACAAGTAACTTTTGAAACTGGTAGCTCTGCTTTTAACCATCAGTGCCTAGAACAATCACTGGCAATTAACACTGAATACTCAAAAGATGCGACACTGTTTCCTACCTTTGTTCTGGGAACCCTCATTTTCAGTGTCATTTGCTTCAAGATCATGCTTGGCACCAATTATATCAAGTGCAAAGAGATTTTCAGTTCCCACTAACATCAACAGAAACTGAGTATAGTCAGAACCCCAAATTATAGGAAAGCAAACATCCAGCTCTTCAAGGAATGAGTCAGTAGGACCTCCTGGGAAACAGTCCTTAGGGACAAGGGAACAGAACAGAGCTGGTAAATATTTTAGGATGTACCTTCTGTAGAGTGCAAGCGTGCTCAGTACCCAGATGTAGGAAATCAAGCAAGGGAAGAGATGAGCGTGGCTGAGTCAAGATCTGCCGGTCAAACTGAAAACCAAGAGGGAGCTGCACAGGCAGTGCAAGCAGGGACAGGGAACCTGGGAAGAGCATAGGGATGCTGGCCAGTTGTGTAGGGATGGGGTCAGGAAGGCCAAGGCGCGGCTGGAGCTGAACTTGTCAAGGGAAGCAAAGGCTAACAAGAAGGGCTTGTATAGGTATGTCAGCCAGAAAAGGAAGGCTAAAGAAGGTGTACCCCTCTACCGATGAATGAAATGGTGATCTTGTATCAACAGACAAGAAGGCTGAGGTACTCAACAACTTTTTTGCCTGTCTTTACTGGCAACTGCCCCCCCTACCCCTCCTGGGTCAATGGGACAACAAGACAGGCACCAGTGGAGTAAAGCCCCTCCCAATGTAGAGGAAGATCACATTCATGACCACCTGAGTAACCTGTACATACATAAGTCTATGGGACCTGATGAGATGCATCTGAGAGCCCTTAGGGAATTGGCTGATGTGGTCGCCAAGCCACTCTTCCATGATATTTGAAAAGTCATGGCAATCAGGGGAAGTCCCTGGTCACTGGAAGAAGGGCAACATTGGGCCCATTTTTAAAAAGGGTAGAAGGATGACCCTGGGAACTACTAAGCTGTCAGCCTGGGAATATCATGGGACAGATCCACCTAGAAGCTATACCACAGCACAGGGAGAACAGGGAAGTGGTTCAAGATAGCCAGCATGGGCTCACCAAGGGGAAGTCCTGTCTGATCAACCTAGTGGCTTTCTATGATGGGGTGACCACATTGGTGGACATGGGAAAAGCGATGGATGTAATCTATCTGGACTTCTGTAAAACCTTTGACACGGAATGTTCAGTGGATAAGAAATTGGTTGGATGGTTGCATTGAGACAGTAGTGGTCAACAGTCAATGATCTGTGACAAGTGGTGTCCCTCAGGGATCCGTACTGGGACCAATGCTGTTCAATATTTTCATTGACGATACAGACAAGGAGATCAAGTGCACCCTCAGCAAGTTTGCAGATGACACCAAGCTGAGTAGTGCAGTTGTCACACCTGAAGGACAGAATGTCATCCAGAGAGACCTGGACAAGCTGGAGAAGTGGGACGGCGTGAACCTCATGAAGTTCAACAAGGACAAGTGTAAGGTCCTACGCCTGGGTCAGGGCAATCCGCAGTTTCAATACAGAATGGGGGATGATGTGATTGAGAGCAGCCCTGCAGAGGACTTGGCAGTGCTGATTGATGAGAAGCTCAACATGAGCTGGCAATGAGCGCTCACAGCCCAGAAGGCCAACCATATCCTGGGCTGCATGAAAGGAAGTGTGGCCAGCAGATTGAGGGAGGTAATTCTGCCCCTCTACTCCACTCTCATGAGACCCCACCTGGAGTATTGTATCTAGTTCTGGAATCCCCAACACAAGGATATGGAACTGCTGTAATGGGTCCAGAGGTGGGCCACAAAGATGATGCGAAGGCTGGGACATCTCTGCTAAGACGACAGGCTGAGGGAGTCGGGGCTGTTCAGCCTGGAGAAGAGAAGGCTTTAGGGAGACCTTATAGCAGCTTTCCAGTCCCTGAAGGGGGCCTACAAGAAAGCTGGGGAGGGACATGCTTCACACGGGCATGTAGTGATAGGATGAGGGAGAATGGCTTTAAATTGGAAAGGGGAAGATTTAGATTAGACGTTAGGAAGAAATTCTTCACTATGAGGGTGGTGAGGCACTGGCACAGGTTGCCCAGGGAAACTGTGGATGCCCCATCCCTGGAATTGTTCTAGGCCAGGTTGGATGGGGCCTTGGGGGGCCTGATCTAGTGGGAGGTGTCCCTGCCCATTGCAGGGGGATTGTAAGTAGATGATCTTTAAGGTCCCTTCCAACCCAACCCATTCTACGATTCTACGATTTCTTAGTTTATTATTTTCTTTTTAAAATGAATGATGATGAAATAAAATGCAGAATATTTCTTAAGCCTTATTTTAATCATACCCTATTAATATTAATAAAATTGCAATACTTTCTACTACAGTTTCAAAGAAAGTCAAGACTACTAATTCATCTACGGTGAGCAGCTACCTTTCTGCAGCCCCGCTGAAGTTGCCACCTGAATTCTGGTAACAGAAGCTCTCTGGAAACGGAAGGGCTGTACCTTCCTCCTTTTGGCTTATTTAACTAGTCCCACATAAATATTAATTCATCTAAATGGGACTGACCAGACTGGAATTGATACTACAGTAAAGTTTATGCTTCCATTAAATCTGTTCCACAGTAAATTGTTTATTGTTCCATGATTACAAAGTTTTATCCTTCCTTAGCTACGCCTTACTAGGATTCTAAAGAAACAGATATGACAAACAGAAACATTGCTTAAGTGATCTGCACCAACTAACTAGAAGAGGAGCACTTAAATGTTTATCGTATTTTTTCATACTACGTATTAATTACCTGTGACTCCAAAGATCTTCCGAACAACCTTTCTGGGAATTTATCGATTAGTAGCCATCTCTTACGCGTAAACAAAACGTCATTTCACATATCAGTAAAACTGCTTTTCCACAGTAATGTTTCTCACTTGCACTACACAGCATGCCAGTGTCAGAGCAGGCCTATGACATAAACAATGACTGCAACAAAAGACTACAGTCCAGCAGGTTCACGCAGCGCAATGTCAACCTAGCAGTCAAGCTCCTGGAAGCAGTCTAAACACGTATACAAATGGTGAGCTCAGCCTTGCGGACTCTGGTTCTCAGTGGCTTATTAGCTGAGCCAGACAAACATCTTAATATAGCTTCCAATTCAAAGTTAGCCCAATGTTCAATTAGATTGTATCACCTCATCCAAAAACTCACTGATGCTTGAAGCAGTGATGCCTTTCCCTCTTCCTTCCTTTTCCTGTAGGATCCAATCTATACTTTTCAGAAATGATAAATCCACTCCCCCATCTAACTATTCTTGGATCTTACAGATGTCCTTAGATTTAGCAGCTATTTACTATTTTAAGTCTACCTTTATTATCACCCTGTGAAATAAAATATTTGCTAATGACACAATATTAACTAGTATTTTATACGTAGTTAATGTATACTTATTTTTGTGTAGCCCTACTGTATATCTCTGTATATACTTATAGCACAAGTATTTACGAACAATAAAAAACATCTCTCCTTAGCACCCCCCTGGTATTCTTCAATTGTTGCCATAGTTGAGATGATCTAAAGATATAAGCGAAGCAAGACTTACAAAAACAGATAATGAAAGGGATTTTCACATCAATTAGCTTATATAGCATGTCAGGGAAAAGGTTTCTGGGCAGATTCTCCAGCACTGAAGCAGAAGTAACAAACATCAGCTAACAAGAGGCCCTCTCTTCAAGTAAGACTATTTGAATGGTATGACTGTCATTCTTCCTCTTCAGCTTTGTTAGATACCAATTATCTATCCTCTTCTCTCCAGCCATGCAAATGACTAAAAAAATGAAGTTAAACTCCAGATGTAATTCCTATTTAACCTCATTATCTTTCTGCAGCAAAAGAAAAAAGTTACTAAAAAATTCTGTGTCCTTTTTCCTTCTCTTCTACAAGTTTTCCATGCCCATAATTGCTCCAGAAAAAAACACTTACAAAGTCAGGTTGAACTGTAACTACTGAGTTTAACAGCAAAAAATACTTTTAGAAGAATGTTTTGAGCAAATTTAGACAGCTTACACTAATAAAAGTTACAGGAAGACTTTCTTAATAGTCAAATACACAAATTGTGGATTTTTTTAACAGGCTTGAAGACAACGAACTATGTTAAACTGGTTTTGTCACAGATAATATATGCAAACACACTTGCAGAGCTTTTAATATGAAACTTAGATTGATGTTTGATCTTCTTGTCTAATACTCAAAGACTTGTGTACAAAATCTGGTCTTTTTTTTATTTCCCTAGTGAAATGATTTTTCTTTAAATAAATCTGTTAGCTCTGCCTACAAACATTTTCCTGCTTTGAGGATTACAAACCCCTTTGCACAGAATTAAGAACATCCCGTGAGATAAAACTCTCGTTCCATTTTTGAAAGACACTACTTTATACAGTCTGTGTAAAAAAAATGTAAGAAAACTTCAGATATCTGTGGCCAAGTTTCGTATCACCTATGATTTTGGCATTACCATTCCTTGCTGTGAAAATCAGTAACTTGCACGCTACTATTTGTATTGTACTATACTGTATTGTTTTGACATACAGGTTAGTGTTTCCTCATTACTGAGGTGTCTTGTCTTTAAGTTGTTTTAAAGACGCTGGCACGATTAGTGAACTACCTCCAGAAAGGGTTTTTCATATTGAAAGTGCATATCAGACACTTACATTTGAGATACAAGCCTTGAGTTAGCAGTTAATTTCTGGAAGCAACTACCTGTATAAATATCCCTTAAGTAATACTCACCTCCAAAAGATAAGGCTCCATTTGATCCAGAGTTTTTCCTAGATGTTTATCGGGATCTAAACCTGTGGGGGTTGAGAAGTGTAAAAATATTTTTTATAAAGTACTTTTCTTTTTTCTTTTTTTTTAAAAATATAGCATATCTTCCTTAGAAATTAGTTCCACTGCATCTAAAATAATTTCTGTCCTAAAGAAAAAAACACCTATTCAGAATTTTCTCTTATGCCCTCTGGGCAACTGGTTTCCCTGTTTGAGGAAAACTAAGGCAAATTACCTTTTTACTGTGTGTCAACTGTTAAAAGCTGTTGTTTTCCTTTCTCAGAAATTTCACTAACTAGGAAGTAAACTTATGGATCTACGGTAATAAGAATACTGCACAGAAATTAGATACCTATTAAACTAAAATATAAGGGTTTTTTTATAGCTTTTGCAAACTACTGGATGGGACAGTAATTCATATTTATTACAAATAATACATATAAAATTATAAAATATAGTAATTTATTATTAAAAATTTCTAAATCACTTTCTGTGTGTGACACAAAGAAAAAAAAGAATTAAAAAGGATAGTGATATAAAGAAAACTCAGGCTTACAGGGCGTCTTTAATGTTGTACCTTTTGATCCAACACAAAATATGCCATATGATGTCTACATTTTGATTTATTTTTCTTGGTAAAACGAAAGCCCTATTAACATTTGATAAATCATTTTACTTGCTCCTCTGTGTTTCTGCTTTAGCTTTCTGATGTTGAATTTTGCCAAACCATGGCTGTTAAATTGTCATTTCTCAGAAATAAGTTAAATAATTGGCAGTAATCAGTACTGAGATAAAAAACATCCAGGAATCACTGTTTTAAGAGCTGACATCATCTTCAATCACATAATATCCTGGTTGAATTTGAGACAAGTGGTCAAAAGGTCTTAATACATGAAGTTAATAAGAAATAACATAATTATGACTCCTGAAAGTGAGGGAAAACTGGAACATTTTCAGTGACTACATTTTTTACCACTCTTAATTATTGTGGTTTGGGGGTGTTTTGCACCAATTGCAACACTTGTCTATTTTTTGCTACTTTACTGCTTTATACAACAATGGGAGTCATGAAAGAGCTGCCACCAGAATGACTCCATTTAGAAGCAATTTCTGAAGTATGTACCTTGCAAAGCATTTCAGATCACTGATGATGAAAGCTGTTACAGAAATGGATGGTACACTATTACATAAAAGTCATTGTTGACTTCAAATAGCTGATATGCCTTTTAATTTTTATAATATTTGTCTTGGTATATTTAAATTACTGTGAAGCTAAAAAAAGTTACAGTGAATGAGATCTCAAAACATTAATACAGTTTTTAAATATTTCATTAAAGCACATAAAAATTTCCTTACTATCCAGGGGAACACTTTAAAAACTGCTTAACGATTAAAATGAAAGAGGAGTGAGCGTTTTTTCCTCTCGCCACTCTTTTTTTTGTATTGATTTACTGCTCTTTATTCAGACTAAAAGTGTGTGTTGCTAGGTATAAGATAACAATAATTTATGCCCGTGGAAATAATTTTGAAATATCTAACCTCATTAACAGTTTCAATGATTCCGGTGATGTCTTCCAACTTACACCAGTTTTGTGTTATGTCTTTGAATTAACCAGGACAGGTATTAGGCTAAACAAGTGTTTTATCTTAAAATAAACAAATAACAACTAGTGCCATACTACAGTACCCTTTCAAACACTTACATTAATATTCTTCATTAACATAATTACTTTTCTAAGAAAAGCAACTCC
The DNA here is from genome assembly GCF_017976375.1 of Cuculus canorus. Classification (NCBI taxonomy): domain Eukaryota; kingdom Metazoa; phylum Chordata; class Aves; order Cuculiformes; family Cuculidae; genus Cuculus; species Cuculus canorus. The sequence goes on along the minus strand of NC_071405.1, from coordinate 60,953,543 downwards.
TCTCCTTGATAAAAACAAATTGGATTCCTTTAAAATTAAACCAAAAGATGCATTACAAACATGTGAGAATGGAAAAAGAACAAGACACACGTATTATTTCTTTCACAACTTCTCTTTGGTATTAAGGATTACTGTTCCTCCAACAGATTAACACAAACCAAAAATTTAAAAGAACCTATTATACAAATACCATACAAACTATAAATAAATTGCCTATGTAAACACTATGGGTAAACTCTTTAGTAATATCCCACACATACATGAAAATCTGTGGAAGTGCAAAGCAACTTTTCCGCTTCTCAGCAGAATTCTATTTGTGGAGCGCTTGTCTTTCTTTTGAAAAATACTATTTCCTTAAGTTTCCACTAGGTCTGTATTGTGAGTGAATAGAGATCATTTACTAAAGGCATCAAGAACCAATGTAACCTGTAATTTGCAAAAACAGTAATCCCCATCTCAGATCTCTTATGGTATGCATGAATAGATGAAGCTGGGTGTCCACTGATACTCTAAGTACAACAAAATATCTAGAACCATACTTACAAAGCAGTTAATATAAATATATACTTCAATTTGGGATTGTTTTCTTTAAACAAAGGAGTAGATTGATTCATATTCTTTAAACTACTTAAATTAAAAAGAAAAACAATGCACTGTAAATTCTTAGTATATTCCGTTTAACCACATCCTCCAGATTTTTCCTCCATGAAAGCCGGATGGGTGGATAAACCAACAACAAGGTCCACAGCCTGGATGACTGTATGTAGAATCAAGAAATCAATTAGGAAGGGAACTATAATTTGCAGTACTGACATCTATTTTACTTAACTTGCATGTATCCATGGGAAGCAATTACAATTCAATTAAAATATTCACTTTTATTACTTTACTGACTGACCTTGAAGTTAATGCCTGTTCTATTTAATCGCATCATCTATGAATAAATGTTAACCCTAGAATGTTATGCCCCATTATTTTCAACGCATTTCTAACTCTTCAACTGAACTACATCAGTCAATTTATTACATGCTGTCAAGACAGCAAGTGGGGCTTTATTTCTTTGAGACAGACCAGTACACAACAACAGAAACATCTCAAAAGATTTGATAATGCTGATTTAACAGTGGTGAGTAAAACAAATTGTGCTCTCTCCTCCGGAGAGTGGCCTCCAGGTCTAGTTTCACTGTAAAATCAGTACTAGATAGCACAAATGGCATAATCACTTCTAAGTAATTTCTACTCCATCTGTATTCCTGACAGGATTAGAACTCCTTCCTGCAGATGTCAATAGACTGGGGCAGAAATTCAGGGCTTTGTTCAGTAGTGAAAAAAAGGTAACAATGAACATTCTTGAAACGCATTTCACTAGTGTTAAGTATGTTAGTGTTAAGTTACATATTAGTGTTAAGTTACACAAAAGAACCATATTTTAAATGGTTCACTTTGTACACGTGTGTTAGTGTAGCATAAAGACACCTCCTCCTGAGAAGTAAGTACAGAACATTACTTGTATTTATCAAGACCCTTAGAAAATCAAGTTTCACTTTCATGGCATTACATTCAGCTAATAAAATCCACATTCTAAAGCTTCATCTTACTAAAATTAGTATGCGTCATACATACTCAGAAATTTAAAAGTTTCAATTTTTAAGAAATCCTTTCAATATAAAAAATTCCACTTTACCTCTTAGTAATATGCTAGATAAATAAAAATTAAATATAACTATACATGTTAAGAAATAGTGGTATATAAAGTTGTTCTAAAAGCTGCATTGAACCAAACTCTAACCCATAATACATGAACACATTGTGGAAGAATCACTACCACACACACGTGTGAATAAATTAACCATTACGTGTGGATAATTTAGGGGGAAGCCTCTGTCCTTCCCTGACTACCCAACCTTACCATTCATAAGGTACGTCTTATTCCTCTCTGATGTCTTCCATAAAATAAAGTTAAAAACAAACACGCAAAATCACTATTATCAATCACCTTGACATTTCATATATATATACTTAGCACAGACTTCTGGAGAAAAAAAATGGAAATTAAAGTTCCCTTCTTTTTCCTGAATTCTGAAGAAGTATGTTGAAAAGATTCTTAACTGCCACCACTATGGATGTCACAGACTGAGACATAACTTCTGACAATAGAGAGCAGTACCATGCACATCTCTGGAAAGATCCTAATCAGCTGTTCACGAAAAATAGAATTATTTAGAACTTTTAAGTAAGAAAAGAGGCAATGAAAAACTTGTGGTGTCTGGAACCAAAACTAGTCTCTTTATCTCTCTTCAATTTCTTTTTCAGGAGTAAAACAGGGTTAACAAGAAGGTGAAGGGACCTCTAGGATACAGAAATACTGAGAGAAAGCTAAAGAGCATAAACAGCAGATGCAACCACCTATCTTAGACTGAAATAGAGAAAACAAGACTATTTTTGAAGGTATAACCCTCTACTTTAAATGTGTCTCTTTTTTTTTCCTAAGTAATCAATAAAAAAAACCAGTGACTTTCATGAGCAGGATCAAGAACTATTCTTTAAATAATACAGAATGAATAAGTTTCTAATAGCACAGGAAAAGTCTATACGAAAAAATATTAGTCCGTAAAGCAGGTTTACTCTGCAGGAATCAGACATCCTTCATGATATAGGAATGCACCTGCCACAGAGATATTAACACACTGTAATGTAAATCTATACCTTAGGGTGCCTTGAGGTAAATTTTTCCTGATGTCATATTTAGCTTTTATTTCTATGAAGAACTGGGAAGTAAACTTTTTGTCTGGTAGCATAACTTGACAGGTTCATAGCTGGTTCTTAACTTCCTCATAACTTGCACAGATGAAAGGCTGTGTAACAATGATGAACTGGATGGATTCCTTAAACTTCCTTTTTCAAAGCATTAAATAAATTGTAAAAGCTGCTTATTTTTTGCATTAAAATGAAAGAGAGTGCACTAAATGCTAGATATTACCCCACTTCGAAAAGACTTCAGATGAATAGATTTCTAATTTATTGTAAATGTTCATAACTTAAAAAGCGATTGTTTAACAACAGCATTTAACTGCTTTTAATCAGAATCAGGACTCTATACAGCAAGTGGTTCAGCTCATTGAAAATACTGTCCCAGTAAACTCCCTCTCAGGACTTCTAACAGACTTTAGCGACTTAAAACAAAAGTTATCACTGGTTTGGTTCATATAGCCAAATACATATAACTTTCCCACTATAAATCTGTTTACAGTGCTTTTAACTTCAGCACATTGAAATGTTTTGAGTAGAATTATTTTAGAGCATTATTTGCTTACTGATCTATTTAATTCAAAGCATCCAACCATTCTAGCACCATAGTTTGGATAAAAAAAGGACGTGCTGTTTTGTTGCTGTTAAAGAATTCTCTTATTTCCATGCTATGAACAGTTCTAGTGCTGTTAAGCTTTGAAGAAAAGGACTGAAATCTGATTGAGTGGCAGAGAAAGTGGCATGGTGCGAGTGGTAACATTTCTGTCACTTTCATTAAATCCATCCCCATGCAGACAAGTTATAAGCCTTTAAAAAATCACCGTTCCTAAACAGATCAACAGAGACTTCTGATAGGTGAAATCAATACATTACCCGCCAGAGCAGACATAAAGGATCAGATTAGAACAAGAAGTCTTGTAAAACTTCAGCTCAGAAAGAGCTGGATCTATGGTTAACTACACAGATAGGCCTCTAAAGATCTGAGTTCAAGCTCTGTTTCAGCAAGTCTGCACAGTCAATGTGCACCCAGAACTTAAATCTTACCACGCATTAAAAAGCAGCAAGTTATAGTCTAGTATTAACAACACACCACTTCTACCTCTTGATTTTCATTCTGTTAAAGGTTATTTCTGCTCTTGACATCTCTTCCTAAGGTCTCTTCTTCCACTGCTTTTCACTTCGAAGTTCTCCGACTATTCTGTCTCCTTCACTAGAATCCCTACTTACTTTTCTCTTTCACTTTGAATATATATTCATCCATTCTTAGCCAGCTACTTCCGTTTCAATTTTTCTTTAGATGATCTGATCCCCCCAAATTGTGAAGTGTTCTTTCTACTCTTTCCCTCTCCAATTTTGTCTCTGATATTGCCTCAAGAAGCACTGCATTCAATAATGTTAACTTTCAATTACTTTTCTGTTTTCAGGCACATAGACTTTCCCACTCTTCCTTCTAAATCCTGTAATCTGTTACTACTGATAATATCAATGTCCTTCCAAATCTCCAACCTATAAGCTTAAGAGACTGCAAAGAGAGAATAATTTTTCTCTCCAACCAGTTTCTAGATCCACTTATGCAAACTGTTATGAAACCTTATTTCTTCATTTTCTGTAATACGCTTCATTTTCAAACATTTTTTATAACCATGCACTAAAAGCTCTTTCCAAAATCTCATCTTAAACTCATAATTCATATTCAAGCATCAGGCAAATAAATGCAATGTTTGTTTTCTTATCTCGTTTTTCTAACCTTTCAGCTATGCTCTGAATCAAAACTTTTCTTCAGTTACAGTCCATTCTTAGTTCTCTTTTCTCTTACTCAGCTCTTTTGGATCACACTCTTCTTAAATCCCAAACTAATTTTGATTTCTTTCTGATCTTGCATACAATTCACATTTTTCCGTGTTGATCTTTTCCCATGTTAATCTTTTCCCTCAGGAAAAAAAAAGCTGAAATGGCTCCTGTAGTTTCATAGTTGTTTCTAAGTCTTTTCATATAACATCTGGTAAACAAACAAGTGGAGGTACCTCTTATTCTATCGTGAAAAACATGAACGATGTAGATAAATGAGGTAGTAGACAAACGTACTAGGGAACAAGCCTAAGCCAAAAATGTAAAATAAACTTAAATTATAAATGACCAGCTAAGCTTTGGAAGCTTTATTTGAAAATTCAGTGACAACACCATGTGCTAGCCAGGAAACAAGAACTAGAAGGGGGAAAAGGCTGAAAGAATATCTTGCCTGAACTACATGATAAGTGTAAATTTATCAAATTTATAATCTGAAAAAAGAATATAATAAAAAATTACTAAAAGCTATCATATGCATATACAAGATAATACTTTAACATAGTTCAGGGATAATTTTACTAATAAAAGTTAAGGCTACTTTTTAGAATATGTTATTCTTAACAGAATAGAAAATCACTAAAATGTGACAACACTTCGAAAAATATTATTGATCATTTTATGTTCCACTTCAAACTATGATAAACAGAAGACTTTTTCATGTTAATAAAACCAGACATTATTCAGAACAAGGGTTGTAAAGACTGTCAATATCCCATTACATTACCAATGTCTGGTAGATGCCCAAGGAAAAAACAATGGAGCAATCAGCTCTAAGTAAGCTGAACTAGCTAAGAACAATGCCAATGTTTAGTATATTTAGTAATAAGTAAGTAAACAAATCCTTACAATATAATATGGAAGAAAACAACTGGAATCTTGTATTTATTTCTTAACAATATCTTCCTCATTTCCTACTGTCAAGTTTGTGAACTTCTAGAGAATTTTTTGAAAATATTTTGAGGAAGCAAGTATGTTCCCTTATGATGATGATATAACAAGTTGTTTCTGTTTTCCCAACAATGACTTCAAAATTACTCCATGCTAAGAGCAGGAGAGACATTTTCGAAGAACACTGTTCCCTTCCATTGCACAGATGGTGTGCTCAGACAGAAGTCACACAACCACCAATTTTACTTCAGGATATGATCTGACATTACAGCAAACTCAATTTAGTGGGAAGCTTTCTGCTGAGAGAGTTTTGTCCTCCATGTTCTGGCATCTACACAGCAAGTTCCCTTGTGTGTCTGCAGCCACGCAGTCACTGGAGCTTTTACAGGGGCAGAAGCAAGTAGAGGCTTGTCATTTGTAAGTGTCGACTAGAAGGGGGAAGGAAAGGTCAACCTTTCGGTAAGGACTCAGATCAGTTTATCTGTAACACTTAATTACACCCTCAGGAGCTTAACCAGGAATTGTGTAGTGCTGGTTCTTTTTTAATGTACTACTTTATACGTAAATCTTACCTCTATTAATATTAATAGAAGCCTGGCTATCAATTTCAGTCACTTGGGATTTCACTTTTGTACATTACTGGCATACAAACAATAAATGATAATGCAGACACTATATATTCTCATGTATATGAGAAGTGAAGTTTATAACATTTTAAAACATATAGTGGGGCTTAAGTTTTAGTGCTAGTTAAGAAGATTTAGGTATAGTTAACAATAAAAGTAATGTAAAACTAAAGAAAACTCTATGCTGAGTTTTCACTGAGGACCTGGACATTCCTTCCAAATGTAATCTTCCTCCTTATCTCACTTCCACCTGAGGATTAAACCTTGTGCTGCATTGCAGGCAATTTGCTTTAGAACACGGCACAGGTAAAAACAGCACATAAAAATAACAAGATTAAAAGTTGATTCTGTTATATGAATACTCTGCAAGTTAATTAGTACTGTAATTCATAAAATATGCTAAGAAAGACAGGATATCAAAAATGCATCTTATGATTGTGCTATATTGCAGTGTTTCATATGAGCAATGGATATTACAGGAATTTCAGGCACACACATGTTAAAAACAATCAGTAAGTGCTTCTATTTTAGCTATCACTGAGTAACCTCATTCTCACTCCCTGGGATTTCCACTGAAGAGGGTTATATTTCAAAAATAAAAGTATCATGCAACGTACAGGCATTCTTTAGCAGCAAGAAAATGGCATAGAAGATAAATACGCATAAGCAGCTTTTTTATTTTTATTGCCCAGGTTTGCTGCTAGATCATGGAATGTTTTTCTTTCACCACTAATGCCTCTGAAATACACTCTAAAGGAAAGCTGATCTACTTATAGATCAACAGAAGGCATGTGAAGAAGGCTTGCTAACAATACTTCTTCTGCATGTATGTGAGAACAACTGGTACCCCATCTGGAAAAGCATACTACAAGACAGAAAACTCTTGCCACTGGCAAAGTTTATGGTATTAATTTGTAAGGGTGGGTGTAGGGAAACATACTAAGCTAATGCTCATTTACTTGCATAATTATGAGTTTTCTGCGTAAAATGATGGGCTTTTATCTGGCCAATACTGGCACTGAGCTAATGGAAAACAGTACAAGGCAGGTGTACAAGTATGGCAGTGCTTATGAACGTCAAGCTAAGTTATAGATTTGTAAATTGCATTAAAATCTGTTCAATGTACCACCTAATGCACTACCCTTCGGACTCTTAAATCTGTTATTTTTAATATTTTCATTGCGGTTTAGCTTTGATTATTAATCTAAGAGGAAAAAGTTAAACTGTTGTCTTATCTTCTTTACTACTTGATATGTTAAACAGCCTTCAGTACCTTAAATCCACTTTAATAAGGCAAGCAATTATTAAAGCATTAAAGAATGGCCCCAGAGCACACAAGCTCCATTAAATTTGCTTACATCTAATTACACCTGCCTGAGGCAGGTAAGAAATTGACTCTGATCTTTCTTTTACCTGTAGCCCAAAAAATAAAAAAGAAAAAAAATCCTGCCGTGATTTTCTATCTAATTGCTCTCTAAAAGTATTTATGGTATTCTCCCCTTCAATGAACAGCCCACAAAGCACGCTTTTCACACTAACTCCTGCATTTTGGATTTTTTTTAAGACTCTATAATACAAAAGACAAGCTTCAGGTGTAAAACAGGTCATCAATGATGTCATATATTTCCCTCGGTATTTTTCAGTTAAATTTTAAATAATATTTACTTCTTTCATTTTATGTGGGTTTTTTTCCTTCTTCTAATTTCCTTCAATGGCACAAAATTTAGTGAAAACAACCTAAACCTGCTTTCTAGTGTGAAAAAGCATATTAGATATTATTTGAGGACTTTTATTTTTTCTTCATGTCAGCATAAGCAAAGAAGGATTCCTTTTTATGGAAAAATAATATAAATACAAAAAGGTACTTCACGTGGCCTTAAAACTACTGCCTTAGTTTTTCTTCCAATTTAAAAAAGAAGTGTTTTATAGTAGAAAACACAGGATTCAACTCCGATGTATTTGTAACTGGGCTTCCAAAATTCAGGAAAATGATATTAAATTGCCGTTTACCTGTGAGTGAATGAGGGAACGTAGTGTTTCTAATCATTCTAATTTCACTAGCAGCCTTAAGCAGATCTTAGACAACAATTCAGTGAGACCATCATAGTGATAATGTAAAAACTAGTTAGAAACTATACCAGCTAAACACAAACAAACAAACAAATAAATAAATAATTTAAAAGAGTCATGCAATTCAGTCAGTCTAAAGAGATCATAATTCAATTCTTTGTTAATATTTAGGAGGAAATTACTTTGCTACAAGGCTTTCTTTAAAGAAGAAAGACATTAGGAATCTGATGTGAAAGCTGCAGAGATAAACCAGCCACTGCACTTTAAATGCAAGTTTATACAACATTATTTTTTTAAACATACATCTCTAGCCACCAATGCCACTGATCCTCTTGCATTATACTAGACATTCTTTGGTGCAATGTACTGTAAACCTATAGTGAACTCAAGAAAAGGTGCTTTAAGACCTCATTTGATACTTTTAAGTGAAAAACTGCACAAAGGTCTGAAATTAATATGTTGTACCACTACCATGCTTCTTATGCACTTCTTAGGGTCATAGAGCACATTATTTGACCTTATCTTCATATTCAAAAAATTATCATTTATCTTTTGCTTTGATTTGCTTTATTATGCAAACTTCATTTTACATATTTGACATGAAAAGACACATTGATTTTCGGGTATAGTAAACAACCACACTGTAAATACCACCTTTTCAAAGGCAATGATGAACTATTTCTATTTGCTACGTGCTTTACTAACTCGAAGACTGTTGTTACACAAAGTTTTGTAATTACATCATATAATTACATTGTTTGATTTTAATTTGCTATACTTCTATTAAAACTTTCACGGTTGTTTCATAATATTGTCTGGCCACCACTCTGCAGCAACTGTAAATGACAATACTGTGAACCACTGAATTATGCATGCATCTTTACTGCAAATGAAAACCAAACTAGAAAAAAATTACAAAAGGAATTTAATGTCTATGCTAAGAAGAATTATTTTCCAACTTTTCCATATCTAGTCTAAGAATGAATTGCAAACAGGTAAATTAATTATCCAGACATCATGACTATTATTCAGCCACGCAATCTTTTTAAAATTTTCTTCATATTACTATTTTTTACCCTAAAAAAGAGAACAGAGTTTTTGGTTTTTCTCTGTTATGTTGTGGATTTGTCCACGGGAAATTTCAGCAGACAATATTGCACAGAATTTGAATACATACCAAAAGATGCCACTTTTATGATTATGGCTTGAATGTTAGATGATATCATTTCTTTGAGCAATATTTCCTGGTTCCGACGCCAAAGGTAAGCTAAAGGCTGAAGATTAAGCCTTCTGCATCTTAAAAACAAACATAAAGTTGGATAAAGGCAAGCATTACGCTTTACACAGTATGATTCATGTAAAATTAAAGAAAACACATTTCTTTGATTTCCTATCTTTAAATAATTTTTCTTCTACAATTTCAATTGCAATACTGTACTAGTCTTAGACTTCTTTATATACAGTAAATCTAATATTAAAAAATAAATAAGTTTGTTCTGACTATATATCATCCATGTAAGGAAGATGTAGCTCAATGATTTAAACAGATTTGCATGAGAACATAACTAAAACCATGAGAAAATGCATTCCTAAACATTTAAGGATGCAAACTAGTTAACATCTTAGAAAGTGATCAGCTTTTGTGAACACAGCTCAGCCAAGAGTTACTGCTCTGTGATAAATGTAGCCCATGTCTTCAGTACAAGTGGCTAAATTTGTTACACTCAACAAACCTGTGATTTGGATCAACTCAAGGAAAACAATCATTCAGGGAAAAGTATACAGCTGGTGATACAAAGTATCAACATGTGAATGTAAATTTAATTATTTGTTTTGATACATATCATATTTAGGCAGCATTTCATACACAGTATTTGATTGTTTACCAAATTAGAGAACCACTAATTTGCACTACTGATAGGTAACCCTTCTGCAAATTGTCAAGTACCATCAGTTGGCGATGAAATGTGTAATGAAGAGCTCCTGAAAAACTGAAAAATGTTTAACTATGGGACTACTTCACAGCACCCAAAAAAATACATTTATTTGTCAATTATCATTGTTTATCTAATATATAGGCTTTCTCCCATATGGTAGACAGACCTACTAGTGTTAGTGTCAAGACTTTATAGTTAAATGGATGTTTAATGTTTTTGTGTAAATCCATAGCTAGGACCCATATAATTTGATTGTCTTTGTTATTACTTTTATATATTTTAATGGAGCACTAAGTTGTGCAATTAAAAGAAATATTTAGTAACTTGGAATGCGAAGTAGTTCACTTAGGTGCCCAACTCTGGATAATAAATTAGCCGACTCCAAGCAGCTGGGATGGTTTATGTGAAACAACTTCATTGCTAGGGTTAAATCTACAGATCCACACAAAATTTTTTTATCACTGTGAAACCTTGGAATTAATTAGGTCTGTTTGAAATATTGGCCCGTCAATCTTTTGGCTACGGTAAAAGATCTGAAACTCATAATCAACAAAAGCAATCTTTTCTAAAATAACTAGCAACGTGATCAGGCAGTCATTAAATTATTTTAAGTGTAAGGGAAAAGAAAAAGAAAGGATCTATTTTGTCTGCAATTTACCTATGTAAAGTGTGAAGAAAACTCACATGCTGTGTAACTTGCTGATGTGAGTCGAGTTGGCACAGCATTAACCTCACCATACTTACAGTTCATAAAATACTCTGGATACTTGCTTTCATCAGCAACAAATAACTAATTAACTCATGAAATTATTACTAATTTTTAACATGAGGTGGGTTTGCATTTCATCAGATATATATGTGAAACTTTTTTTCCAGACATAAATCAAATCTTGGCCTATATAACACACACAATTCCCATTACATAATCCTTTTTTTAATTAATACTCTTAAAATACCACAATCTATCTAGACTTAAAGAGTGTGCACAGTAGAAATAACAAATGAAAAATGTTCCTCTATACTAAAATTGTTGAAAAATAAACACGCTTTAACACAACACTGTAGTCACTGGAACTGAGTGAGCTTTCAGTTGAAATCAAAGATTTGAACCTAGTCAACTATTTTCATATCAAAACTCTAACACATCCATGAGAGATGAGCAATAAAAAAAGCTCAGTATAGTCTCTGCTGAATTTTTAGTAATGAACACATTGTCCCAGGAAATAAAAAAAGGGGGGAAAAAAAAAGAAAAAAAAAGTTAATTAACAAATTGAATGAACTGGGTATGACAGAATGTGAGAAATAAGGCAACTGTCTCTGCTCCAAAATTGAGTTAGAAAACAAACAAGTAAAGCACTTTCTAGAATCTATGTATTAATAAAGACTAATATATTCTTACACATCTTCAACTCGAACTCTCTGGTAGTCAGAAAGAATGGCTCCCACAGATACACCCTCCACTTCTTCTTTGTCCTGAAAAAAGACAAGGAAGACTAATGATAGCAGTATATGCTGGCCTAAGCAACAGAGATTCAGTACATTTACTAGTAGAATCAACCAAGGATAAATCTTCTTCTCTATGCCCAGTATATGGAACTGAATGGGCTGGAATACAAATTTTGCACAGAAGAAAGCAATACAGCTGACCTACCACATAGTTATTACTCTAATACAGTAATATACTTGACTCAAGTATCATTCTGCAGAAGAAATAACCAGGGCAACTGAAAAGTACCAAATTTAACAGCTTATCCTAAAGTCTTACTCATATCCTGAATATTACCTCCAGCTCTGCACTATAACTGAGGTGTTAGCTATCCCACCTACAAATAAATATTAGGAACATACAATCATAAGGATTAATTAAGCTGTTAGCATTTGTCACAATATGCAGCACGAGAAGATCTAAGCTTATTCTTCTCATCATAACACTGGAACAAGAAAACTTGCAAGCAACTTACTGTATATCATCATTGAAAAATTCTCCTAAAAAAAAAGGTCTTCCAAGACACGTTTTCTCTGACTCATTTCAATTACCAATAGTTCATAATTGTTTCTTGTAAACACAGTGAGAATGTAAAAGTTGAAAATGCACATACTTATCATATTTCATGAACTCTTGCATTTTTAACTTGCTTGTGTCCCAATCAACATGCTGAATTTCCTTTCTTTCCCTACAATTTGCTCCAGCTAGATTTTAAAGTTGTTTTCCTCTTTTGATCAAGGTTGACCATAACTACCCAGCATGACCTACCCTCTAGACCTGCTCAGTTAAGACAGCAATCTCATGAAATTCGCAGCAAGATTTTACCATAAAATTATCAACTATATTCCTAGATATGAACTTCAATATCAAATCAGTCTTTGACTGCCAGGATATTGAATTTTAAATTAATTTTCAGTTTCTTATCAATAAAATGATGCAGAAAGTGATTCATAATTAGGGTAAAAAATATCCTAGTTTATGTCTGTTTGGGATAATTTCCTCAATCTATTATCTTATTCTTTACATTAATTCTCACCTCACGTGCCCAAGCAAATTCCTAAGTTATTCATACACATCTGCATTTCTGATTTAAGAGTCACCAGGTTTATCAAAATTCCTAGCTATTCCTGTTCAATTTACTCAACCCAATCATTCAGAATTACATTTCTTAAAAATTTAACACAGTTATGTAACTACAGTTTTCTTTGAACAATTTTGATAAAATGATTCATGAAGCTTTTGTGGCTCTCCAAGTAAATCTAGAATGTCTTCCCTATATTCCTTTGTTTCATGCAATTTTCATATGCAGTTTACCTGTGCTGCTGCAGTTGCATTATTCAAATTCCTTCTTAAAAAAATTACATAGAGTAAAGCCACACAACTGTCTTTGAAAACATGATTATTCATATAGAAGTGTAGAGAGAATAGATTTAACTATTTTTTTCTGAAGTTCTTACGAGATGCACAATATCTTTGATTGATATAACTTTATTTAAAGAAAAAATAATTCTGTTAATATTAAATAATTAAAACAAATTACTTTTTTTCTTTAAAGGGATTCTTCCCTGCCTCAAGTCCAAAGACTGAGACATAGCAATGCAAATAATGCCTGCAGTGGCCCTGGATTTCTTATCTTAGAACTCTGAATTTTACTCTTTGACAAACAAGATCATGAAATTAAACTCTGAGATCTGACAGTCTCACAGCTAATAAACAGAGGGGACCACACTTTGGAACTACTTCTGTTCAAGGACTCAACATCAAAACAATCAAGTTAAAAATACTGGCTTAACACACGTTTTTAAGCTTTTTTTAAGTATTAGCATCAGCAATATTTTTTCAAATTGGAAGAGCTTGGAGCTCATAATTAAGCACAGATTCCCAGCGTTGTCACTGCTTAACAATATTGGGTTTGTTCTTATGAATCGGTCTATTTTATCTATTGGCATTGTGTAAATTAAGTGTTCAGCCATAGTGGCTGGATAGAGAATGATACTTAGGAAATTATATTCAGTATATGCTTTCCAAACAGTTGAGGAAAGTTCTCATTCAATGTTCTATCACAGAGCTTTTTCTATTTCGATTAAAAAAAAAAGCATCCTCAGATATTCTGAAAAAATAGACACCAAAGAACATTTAATAACAACTTTCACTATCCAGTTCTAAGTTACTAGAGACAAACTACCCCTTTAACCAAGTTCAGTAAGTAATGTTTTGAAGCATCTTACACAAACAAACACAAGGCTGTACAACTGTTGTCTCACAAACAGATTAATCTCCATGGCTACAGAAACCATATGATATGTGGTTATCATATCACATACAATGTTCTATATTATTTTATCATAGAATGGCTTGGGTTGGAAGGGAACCTAAAGATCACCTAGTTCAACACACCCCCCTTTGCCATGGGCAGGGACAACTTCCACTAGACCAGGCTGCTGAAAGCCCCATCCAACCTGGCCTTGAACACTTCCAATGACAGGGTATCCAAAACTTCTCTGGGCAACCTGTTTTATAACACATACATCTTTCCTTAGCATAACAAATAACATGTTCACTGTTATCATCGTAATATTTATCATAGTGCACTGCTAATCTGTTGTTTCCATGACAGTTGCCACTATATATACTCTTCTTTCTCTAAGACAGGAAATAAATAGTTGTATCAAAGATATAAGAAGATGCATATTTCCAATAAAAGATGTGATCCTCAAAATAAATAAACATGCAGTGAAATTAATGCTTCCTTTCATGATTTCCCAAATACACAATTCATAGATTCTCCTGATCACCCAGAAAGAAGGTAACTGACTCACTCAATTGTTTTTTTACACTGTTCACAGAACAACAAACATAGTATTTTTTTAATTCATTCTGGTTTTCAAGTTCTTAAAAAACATATACACCAGCAAAGATACTCAGTAAGAAAACTATTATAAAAATAAACTCAAACTATTATAAAAATAAACTCAAACTATTATAAAAATAAAAGTACCTGGAAGCACACATTTAAGCATCATGTTCTTATGCAAATACAATATTTCTTCTATACTAAAATTAACTGTTTCACAGACCTATTTGGGGAGGATTTTAAAAACTCTAGTCCTGAATCCACGGAACTTTCAAAATCATTCTACAGTAAAAGTATTTTAAAAGCCATTATAATTTTTAAGGTCATGGAACTTCCATTAAATGACTGTTGGAATAATGGCCCAAACTTGAAATTTAAATACCAAGTAGATTACTCATAGGTGTTGGTTTGTGGTTTTTTTGGATTTTTTTTTGTTTCAATTCTACACGCCTATAATACATTTAGAGGGTGAACGTGCTTCCATATGAATGCATACACACACAGACACGCAAACACAAATATATATGTACAAATACACACACGTGTATATATGTATATCTGTATAAAATATGTCTTGAAGTTAGTAACAAAAGAACAGAAGACTGTTATTGGCTGTTTGCATACTAGCTACTTTAAATCTGATTTAAACAGTCATACTGAAAACGTCCTGCGCTTATTCTAGTTTATTTCCCTTGATAATGCATAAGTTATAATAATCCTTTGAAATGACAGTACTTTGTGTCATTTTTCAGTGATGGTTAACATTCACGTTTCAAGACTTTTGACAGGAAGCTGTTCACCCCCATTACTTTTCATTCAGTTCTTCTGATAGTAAAGAGTAAATATAAACTTCCATCACTGTCCAGACAGCAGCTTCCAGAAAGAGAAGCAAGAAAACACTGAAGAAATGCTTGGAAATAAGGGAGATGATTCATATACTTACATACCATGAAATGGGATAAATTCAATATCCCTATTCTGTACAGTTCAAAAAGTAGTTGGAGTAGCACAAATTCAAGAAATATAAAGATATGAAGGAGAAAAGGATGGAGTAGGAGGTGGAACAGAAAAAAAAGCTGTTCCATACAACCTTCAGAAATTCCTCACCTGGACAAAGTTCACATAAAGCCTTCAGCTCAGCACTTGAAGCATGCACAGAGTGCTAACTGAAAACTAGTTTGTCACTAGATTCACCATTTGGTATTGAAAGAGTTATTGAACATTTTGCAAACAGACAGGATTTTGTTTCATTCAGAGTAGACAATGGATAGCAGAGAAACAATCCCAGAATCAATGGTGCCAGGTCTCACGTACTACACATCATTTCAGATTCTGATGTGGAATATCATCAGGTTTGGTACTATAAAAAGCATTTTCACAAAACTACTGCCTCAACAAGGATAGAGCAAGCTGACATCTGCAAGTATCAGAAAACTGCACTGAACTCAAATACAAGGAAGCAAATCGGGAAAATCCTGGAAGAAAGATGTGAGGTGCTGTAACATATAAAAAGCAACACAGAACAGGAAAATGTTCAATAAAAGCTAATATGGAAGGGAGTTTTTTCTGGGTTCTCTTTTTATTATTATTTATTTATTTTTATTATTATTAGAACATCATGTACTGTTAACTTAAGATATCATTTAAGCTATGATAAACTTGACTAATATATTGCTAGTGCAACAGATTAGTCTGAAGTAAAACCAAATTGTTTCTCTATTTGATAATATGAACAGCACTTATACTCAGTACAGTATACTCTTATCAAAAAGTATTACATCACAAATAAAAATACATGCTAAACATAGATGTATACAAGTGCTAACAACTTTTTATTTTCCATGTGACTTTTAAAAACTTATTTTTCACCATTAAAACTACCAAAATCACTCATTTTAAAAGGCAGGCACAAAAATCAACTTTTAAAAGCATCTAAATAACACAATTTGTTTTAGCAGAAGAAGAAAGCTCTTTTATGTACACAAGATAATTATTACCTATGTTTTAACTGTAAGTGAAGTGATGTCATTATTACATGTCTTGTTATAATAATGAATTTATTCCTATTCAGAACATTCAGGAAGAATAATCTTCATGAACAATTGCTTCAGAACAGCAAATCGATCTTTGCAACTGTAACTGTACTGAAGCACACAATTCACATTTAAATCTTCAGTTTTAGTTATATATTATTAAACAGTTTAATGAATAACACAGTTCAAAATTGCTGCTCTCTGTGTATTATAAATTACTTTCAGCTATATTTTGTATCAGAAAATAGTATAAAAAATTAAACAGTTTTGTGAAAGCTCCAAAACATTAGTGCCATGAGTAAGCTTACTGTTAAGTTGTTGTTAAGGTGGCTCTGTAATACTCGTACAATACTGACATACTGGTTCATAGGGGAAGTAAAATACAAACAGAAATGCAAAAGTAATTTATGCTAGCACACTGTGAATTCAGTTTTGCCTTCTTTTTTTTTATTTCAGTGACTGAAACTTAATTAGGGATAATGACAGTAATTTGAGGAAATGTCTGCATATACATTGTAGCATACAGTACTGGTACAAGTATTCTACTAGTAAGGAAAATATTCACTGCAGTGGTATTAGTACAGAGGTTTTCTTTAATTTCACATTTTAATGTCTTTACCTGACCCTCTCAGAGTTCAGCAGAAAGAAAATTACTGCTGATGTTTTCAATTTAATTAGTATATTACGTGACTGTAATTATTAGTGGGAAATGTTATATTAATGAATGTAAAAGTTAGCTGTAAATTACCTCACAGTTATTATCAATTTCCCAAGTTACTGCTCCTTAAGATAACCCTCTCCCTATGGTCCTTCGGTAATTTTTCTTTGCCTGATAAACATGATGATTAAACAGCACACAGTCCAAACCTTTGATACTTCTTAAATTAAATCCATGCCCAGCCTAAGGGCTGTGTCTGATTTCAACTAAATGTGTCAGTTAATCAGATAAAAATTATCAGCATCTCAAAGAAACAGCGGCCTTAGGCTTCATCAGTGCCAGAGAAAGCTGAACAAAATAAGACATACAGACAATATCACATTATGAGTAAAGGTTACTGCTAAGCATATCAGTGCATGGAACTCTTCACCACCTTAATGATGTCTATCTTAAATTAAATAATGCAACAACAGTTAAAACAATATAAAAGATAAAAAGGAAAGTGCCAGACCTGTGCCTATATACGCCAGCTCACCCATATTGCAAGAAAATCTATTGAAAGAAAACACTACCAATCAGTGAAATGCAGAATATCCCTACAGATTTACCGTTTATAACAGATCCATGTAAGAAACTGAAGTATAATTAGCTGCAGAATTGTTAAACTACGCTTAATTTTTAACATTTGCTTCACAGCTTTGCCAAAGAGTTCATTTTATGACCAAGATATGAAAGATATTATCTCTAAGTGAAATTGTCTTTCCAATGAATATCCTCCTTGAAACCTGCATGAGTAACAGAAAACTTACACAGGCTTAAATTAAAGCTTACGGTCATTTGTGTCTAAACAATAATTATCAGTCATTCGCAAAACTTCAAATTAGAACACAACGTATTTGCAAGTGTGTGACTGACAATGTATACATTAGTAACAAGACTTCTAGGCTTCTGCAATTATTTGAGTGGAAAATTCTTAAATATGAGTTTTGCCTTATAATTTGTGAATCACTCTAAGACAACTGATTATACTAATTTCGAACACAGTATCTCATTTTTCTAAGCTTTGATATTTCTATCAGAGGCAGCTGCAAGTAATCAAAGACAGTATGGAAATATCCCTGAGACGCAGAGATGTAGCAACTCTACTTCAAACTGAAAATCCTCTGTTTGGTAAGGTTCTGCAGATTACCTATGAATCACATAAGTCTGTGGATCATTGCATATGATTCTGGGACTTTCATGTCTTCCCACTCAGAAAAACCTCAAAGCATATATATCTCATACCTTCATTGCTTAGGAAGGAGGAGTTCCAAAAACAGAGGTGGAAACTAATCTAATGTGAATTCACATAAAATCCTTACGAGAACGCTCTCGTTAAGAACTTCAGTAGTCTTCATTGAGGTTAGCTTAGCTCACTTTTAAGAGTAAACTACTTCTAAATACTAGTATCCATACCAGGGGACAATGCTGCATAAGTAATCCACTTTTTAAAAAACTAGTTAGATTCACTTTAATGAAAGGTCTGCATAGGGCATCAAGATGCATCACCACCTTTAAGCATAACTGATGACCTAACTAAAAGAGTTTAACAAATGTAATTATTGAAATATTGCTTGCACACATACAGACACAAAATCTATTAATTCAGTGTAGGGCGCATTCATCATCTCTCAGTCACAGTTTTCAGTATCTAACTGCAATCTCATCATAACCACATTTAATTAGTGCATGGTTCTCTTGCTGCCTGGGAGCACCAAAGATGCAGGGAGATGGCAGAGGGGTATGTTCATATATACAGGAGCACATGTGAATCCCACTGCAAATGAAAAAAGAGAGAGAGCGAAAGAGACCGAAACACCATTCCCAAAGGCTGGTATCAAACAGGAGTGTATTGAAATACCACCGTTCAAAAGGCTAGAATTAAATTCTAAATAGTAGAAATAGAAAGCCAGGAAAATCTTCCACTACAGACATATCTCACACCATAAACACAGGTTTCCTGATAGAATGATTCTCCATTTAGTGGCACTTACAAAGTGAACAATTAGTCTTCAGAATTATAAATTATTCACTAATGAATGATTTTTTAAATGCTATCTCATATTAACTATTTTCATATATTAACTATTTTCAAAGAATACAAGCATATTGAGATACCTTTTTAGATATACTATTTCGTAAGAATTTCTTTCTAAAATATTTAATTTAGATGGTCCGATTAAATTTTTTCAATAAAAAAATAAGTCACGCTGAAACCCATGCATTTAGCAAAATTTAATATAGTTAAGATATACCTATCAAAAAAAGCTAGAATATTAAAATAAAAATAGGCTTATCCATTTTTGAAAAAGTTGCCTAAGGACTTTTCTACAGAACTGTAAATTTTTGCTTCTTTTATACAAGTCACCTGAGTGCACAAGAGGTCTTAGGTAGCATAAACAGAGGCTACAAAGTCTTTGACAGGGAGACTACAGTCTGTAGCTGAACAGCAATTACACAACAAAGACAAAAATTGCATTTTGTGCACAGATTTGGTTTCACATAAACGTCTGCTTCACCTTTGGGACTTCCAGCTCTTAAATGCTCAAATAATTACAGAGCAAACTTGCCTGCAGACAGTTCTTTCAGGAAATCTTTTTTATGAAATTACCTCAACAAGGACTGATTACTTAATCTGATAAACAAATTTAGCATGAACAGTCAATTTCAGATTGAATAAAAGACATAACATTGTAATGACAAGATGTCAGGGAACAATAACAAAACAGTCACATAACCATGTATATTTCTGTTCCCATGCTAGATTGGGTATTATAAGTGTTGGTGATTGCAAGTGTAACTATTTTGCAATCAACAGCAATTATATCAACAAATATAACATGAAAGACAAACAAAATTTAGAAACAGTTCTTACACATTCATCTAGAATTAGCAGTCAAGCACTGTGATTTAAATTTAAAATCAAGGTTTCTTTTAAGATATCAGCTTATGCAGTTCTTTGTGGCTTTCTCAGAATGAAAAAGAAATTACAAAAGTCTCTGCCTTATGAAGGCAGGTAGGGGCCTACATTATTATATTGCAGAACAATGCCTTGTTGAAGAAAAAGCACTTACTAAGTCAAGGAAAAGAAAGTCAAAGGAACAGTAGTTTGTATATTTCTAGCCTAGAGAAGCCATGATTTAGTTAATGCAAATCAGTCGACTTGCATCATACTCTCTGACTTCAGACAAAGCTAAATTTCACTCTTGGATTTCTTTTTTTGAATAGCATTTTTAACAAACTATCCAACAGTCAAAAGTCAGCCTCGATAAACTAAGTTCTTAATATATACCCAATTTTTTTTAACCTTGCTCTGCATTAGCTTTTGACCATATAGCCTCCACGTGGACTGACTTCTAGAAGCTTAATGGTGTTCTAGTCTTCCACAACAAAGACCAACATGAAAGAGCTCTGATACAGCATTTACAAAACAAACCCCGACTCTATAGCTCGCTTGGTTTACTTGAGCATGCAGCATGGTTTGGATAATTCAACTTATTAACAGAATTCCACTGAGGGAAGATACTCTAGAAAAATGTATAATATAAGAATTAACTGTTTGGCCACATTTATTTCTATACGAGTATTGTCAAAGCAATGTTATTTAATGCATTATTTCAGAATACATGCCGGCAAATACTAAGGCACATAAGTAGCTTCATCCATGTTATTAATTCTGTGAGCGAACAGCTCTTCTTGCACAAGTAAAATTGTAGGCACAACAGGATAAGATTCTGAGTCTTCCTTTTAACACACACAAGACAAGACTTAGAACCACTGGAGAAGAAGTGTGCCTTAAATGAAAATAAGGTATCTTGCTTATTAGAAATAAATCTTATATTCCTCCCTTATGTTTCTTTGTAAATAATATTGCTTCCCGACCGACAGCAAAGATTTTTTTTTAAAAAATTGTTTTTTAAAATTAACTCTTACATACTGTAATGCAACATTAAATAGTTGCCTACTTATTGTAACACATCCTGTACCATATAAGAATTTCAGACAAAATAAGTCAATTTTATTGTTACTAACAAGTATGACAAGTTATATGTTTGTGCATACTTAGATAATTCATTCCCCCATGTATGACAGTTAAGAATATCCTTCAAAACTGCACTATTTATGAAACCTATGTAAAGTGCATCTCTACACACACACACATATTCACATGCACTCTCACATCACCACTGAACTCTAGTTAATCTATAAAGAAAAGACTTTTAAGAATATGGCAATCTGCTTATATGATTATGACTAAAACTTCAATGAACTGTACAAACATATTGGAGAATATCTTTTCATAATACTAAAGGTTGAGAGCTCTGTAACTTCCAGTAATTGTAGGGAAGAGCTACTAAAAGTATTTATAAATCATACACTCCATCAAAATTTAACTGTCAAATTTAGAATTACAGCAACTAGCCTTGAAGAAATATGATCTGGAACACATTGTACTGGAGCAAAATACAACATTCTCTAAAAAGAAATGAACTTTCATTTAAGTTTGACCGAGACACAAAATTAGTCAATGTGATATTTTAACAAGTCCCTGAAAAGTTAATCATATTCAATAATTTGAAGTACTTGAGTAAAAAAAATATCTGATACATGAGAACCAAAGTTTTAGCCTGACACTCCCTTGAAAACAAAGCTGAAATTTCAGTAAGTCTGAAGATTATTAACTTAGACTTTTACCAACAGTTAATTCACATCTGCATCACTGCTGATTAATGTCATCTGATAACATGAACATGATTTATATAACAAATGCACAATAAGCAGAGTCAAAATATTTATTCCTGAAATATATATATAACAAAATATATATTCCTGAATTGTCACAAAACCTATAATGCTCCAGTATATGTAAAGTAATTGATTAATAAAGTCAACATTTTTAACTGTTCATGGACAATTTACAAAATACTCTGTTGCTTTCACTCTCTTCATAGATTTTTTTTTAGTTCAAAACAGTACTGTCTCTCAAGATGTCAAAGTCTTGATTTTTACAATAACGCAAGTATTGTACTGGAGATTATTGCAGTGGCACGAGTTACTGGAATATAAAGTTACCCAAAAATGAATGTATAAGAAGAAAGTCAAATTTGAGAATATAGGATTTACTTCACCTCATTTGGTATTACTCTAATGGGAATCTGTAGGCCACTATGGACAAACAACAGTTGTCTGACAACTGCATCATTTTCACCTGAAAACATTCTAGGAGCATATGCTTATAAAGTTAAAATTCTTAAAACATTATATTCAAAGTTAATTTTCTCTAAAGGTTATTTGACAAATTTTATCTTTCTTGCTGTTTAAAGAGAGAAACATAGATCTAGCCTCTACTTAATTCTGTTTGCAATCGTAAGGCATCTCATGCCTACTGTGATATTAACAGTACTTCACTGACTCATTAATGAGATTATTCTTCACCCATAGACATGCAAGAGAAATAAAGGCAACATTTACATTATACTGACCCATTGCAGTCACTAGGAAACCACCCTATTCTGTAAGCATGCATGTATTTAATTTTTTTCTGCATGAAAGAATATCACTTGTTCTGCTACAACTGCACATTTGATTGCAAATTGTATCACTCCTAAAAATTTCTTCGGAATTTCATATACACATTTTCAAACTACTCAATCAGTAAGTTGCTATAACTTCCTGTGATCAGAAAACTCAGAATGGACTCCGAAGCACCACTTTCAAAATCTCACATGAGATATCTAATAAATATTCCAAATATCTTTTTTTCCAAGTGATAACATATTTTAAATTAACTGTCTCAGAAATATTCTCATTATCTGCACTGCCAATAATCAGCTCATCTGATCTTATCATCACTTCTTGCACAAAAGCAGAATAAAGAACTTTCTAAAACACTAAGCTGGAGGAACACAGTCTCTCTATTTGGAATATAAATCTAAGAGAAAGGCCTCTTTTTTTTTTGGATTTGGAATAGAAAATTTGTGAACCCTCCTCCGATCTTCAATTGAATTTTTGCTACTTCTCCAGAAGTCAACTGGGTTTGGAAGTTGATTAAAACTGTTAGGAACCTCAGAAGTTTGTTCCATCACATAGTGTTAATGTCTAGACTCTTCCAGGCAAATCAAATTCAAACGGACAAATAATTGAGAAAAAAACTAAAAATGCTAAAGCATATGTAAAAATCATTTAGCAAATCTACTGAGTACTACTCAGTACCTCTTTAAGTACCTCTTTCTGGTTGGTAAGATGCACACAAGACATGCAAAAAAGTCATCAGCGTCAATGAAAAAATAGCAGTAATAGCAGATACACGAATGAATTTAGTATCCAGTTTACATCATGGCTTCTTCAGTGTAGCACTTTCACAAAAAAAAAAAACAGTCTCCCAGAATGGCCTATATTAGGAACTATCCAGACTAAGTCTGATAACAATCTGGTTACCTGGTATAGCAGTGACTGTGCTTTCCATTCAGCTTTCAACACTTTCTAAAAAGTTGCTTTATTGATAATTTATTTGAACTGTTGATGCCTGCAAGGGTCTGGCTCTAAGTTATCATTACTGGTTTTGCTGTATTAAAGGACAGCACAGAATGAAGCTTGCATTAATTTTACTTTTTTGCTGTTTAATACATAAAATGTAATATTTCATAATTGGTAATGTTTCTGCAACATGGCAGCAGTTCACTTATCCCAAGCTTTGTCTCCTCCTGTAAAAGAGTTTATGCGATCCATAAAATAAGCCACTCATTTTAATTACAAGACATGGGGCTATTTCCCACTGACAGATCCTCATTTCCTTTCCAGAACATTGCCTTTTAATTTCTAAATCACTTGTGTATCACTGTAACTAACAAGTATTCTGGGAATACAGCCCTGCCTGGATATTCCAGATCAAAGCTATCTGTTGATAGCAACAGATTTTTCTAATAAAACAGAAGTAGACTATGTAGTCTGAAAAATCCTAAACATAGCAGAGAAGCACCAGTTTAGGCCTGCATAGAAAGATGAAGAATGCAATCATTTCACTAGAAGAGCGTAAATGTAAGTCAAGAAGCAACAACTGACTGGACAACAGAACAATCCAGTCTGATTTTTCTGCTGGAGCCTTGAAACAGGGAAAGTTCCCATTCCCTGTCACACAGATCATGTAAAAGAGGACAAGAGTGTCAGGAGGCAAGACTCCAGAGTGCAACATGCTCACTGCAGATAAGCAGCAGCAGCACAGAAAAAAAGTATATTACTTAATCAGATTTTTCTTTTTTTTTTATTTATTTTTTCCTACCTAAGCTATCTAATGCTTCATGGTTTTGCTTAAGTTTATCCAAAATAGCAATTCAATTCATGGAAGATAAATATTAAGCTATATTGTAGTTGTCTATCAAAAGAAACAATGAAATACCACAAAGCATAGTATCAAACTGCAACACCTTCAAAAGCTGACCAGACCCAAATGCTAAGCAGTAACTTTATATTTCCTTGCATAAATAAGAAACACAGTGCTAGTGCTGGACTATGTGATTTGGTCTCACTGATGGAAAATTAATGATAACTATTGCAGTGCCAGTTTACAGCCAGAAGAAACGTGTTTATAAAGAATGTCCCTAAAATGCACAAGGTCATTATGTAATAAACTAGAATGACAAAAAACAATAGCTGTTTAAGGATGGCTTATTTTTCATTTACCACAACAACAATATATTATTGAAAAAATATGGTTTTTGCAAGATATAGACTGTAATTAAGCGTAGCACTGTGCAAAAAGACCTGCTCTTTTATATGCTCCAATTCACAATTACAGAACTACTAAATTTTAAAATATGCTGTTAAAATAATCTACAAAACCGCAATTTCAATATTAGTAGTTTCAATTTAGTAATATAAACACACAACATACAGATGTAAATCTTCAGTTCCAAAACCAGATATGTGAGAAACTTAGCTCACATAAGCTGCGCAGCTACAGACAGTGCAATACCTTGAGGTCTTACACCGGGAACTTACAAAGGACAGTCACCTACTGGAGGGAAATCCCTCAAGGAAGTCTGCTATGTTCAAAGCACTCCACCTGAACTGTGTGCCTAAAATGACCCAAGGATATAAGATTATATACATATATATATTTATATATATATATTATGATGGTCAGGATCTGGCAGTTTCCACAATAACCAACCCAACCAGCACTGAAAGAGATAAAATCTGCCTTGTAATACAATTTTGGAACATTAAACCTAACATTATTATAGTGCAAAATATTAACTAAGTGCAGTTAAAACTACATGCTCACACACTATAGAAAAGAATGAATTACATGTCTAATCCAAGAATACATTCCAAAATCATCTCTCTTCTATTATATACTAGGATCACGCATTTTGTTACTTAAATCTCGTTCAGCTCATCAATATTTTTTAATTCATTCCTAATATAAACCCGTTTGATACAAGCTAAAAACAGTTTCAATAAATGTGAGTGTGCTTTTTTTGCACATTTCGGTTACCTTATACTCTAAATTACAAAACAAATTCATGGATATTAAAAATAAAGGAGGAAGAAGAAAAATAGTGTTAACAGTGTGAAACCACATTGCCAAAGAAAAGTTGACATCTATCTGAATATAAGAATATGTACTAAATTTATTCATTAAATTAAATTAAAAGTTTTAACTAAAAACAACTCTGGAAAAAAAAATAAAATTATTTCTTAAAAAATACTGAGTATAATATGATTGATTAATCCTTAAAAAAAAAGGCTGTGAAAATATTGCTCTCAAAATCAAGATGATAGACTGTTACACTTAAGAAAACAACTTTGATGTGCAATACACAATGAAAACCTGATCACATATGGAAAAGGACACTACTGTTTCTCAACTTGATTTTAGAAAAAACACCTTATTTTTATTTCAAAGGTTTTAAACACCCTTCTTTTATATTCTACCCTAAGAAAGAGCCAACTGTAAAGGCTCAAGTCTACAGGATGAACTGATGTGCCAGCTGACTGGCAGTGTACGCAGGGGCACAGCATGCATGTCTGACCAACGTCCCACCGTGATCCTTCTTACCTGTCTACTATATTCTGCTCTGCAGGACTCCGCACAACGAGCTGGAAAAACCTGCACGTCATTTCACTCTTCATCCCATCCTTTGCAATTGCAACCTAATACAACTTGATCTCTCATCATCCTCAAATTTTAATAAGCTTAAAAGCTATAGAATTATGATCAAAAATTAGCAGTTCCACCATTCTATATTATCGATGCACCTGCATAAACTTCTTCTGAGTATTGCATACTAAAAATTTCTGGGTTTAAATGCCAAGGAACATCACAAGAAACATCAATAAGTACCTTTTCTTCAGTGCGTCTTTTTGAAAGTTATATTCATATAGAAGAGTGTTTATACATTCAAATTTAAAGGATTAACTGATTTCCAATTTACTTCACTTGGAATGTTTTCTGTCTTTTTTCTTTTAATCTCTGTAAATGTGCCATGCTTTTTTATCCCTTCTAAATTTTGTACTCTGACTTTTACTAATACCTCATCTTTAACAAAGAACAGGCAGATAGTCTTGGGTTTGGGAGGTTTTCAGATTTCCTTGGTTCTGAGGTATTTTTTTTAGCAGCAGACATTCCTTTCTCTTTTTAGTACCAGAAAAAAAATATCTTTTCAATCAAGATAAAATCACCACATCATGAATGTTAACATCATTCTGTGAAAAATAATATCATATGACTAGAAAAGATCACCCCTTTAGGCAGAAATATTGCGTTAAAGTGGATTATTCTTTTAGTAGTATAACAGAAAGGCATTCCAACTAGTCCCAGAAGAAAAATCACAATATGCATTTAAATGGAAATATTGTGAAATGGATAGGACCACCTCTTCCTCCTCCGAACTGCAAAGACCTACATACATAAGCACACACACATCCCTATACATGGACACACACAAAATCACACATGAAATTTTACTTACACAATTCTTTTTCTAATTATTTCTAGATATATATCTTTATGTGTATAATTTTAAATATTAAAAAATAAGTTTGTAGCTCTAGGCTTAATTTGCAAATATTAAGGGGCAGTCACATCCACACATACCGGTTTTGGACATAATTTCAAATAATGTATATAACTCAGCTCTATGCAAAAAGTTGGGAGCATTCTTTTTTAATTTTCGGCACATTTTGTGCCAGACCATATTCTAAACAGCTTTTACAAAGTGATAATGTTTCACTGACAATGTTTTGTGTACTTCACATAAAATTAAATCTCAGGCAAACCTTGAGAAAAAGAAAGCAGAAAGCTAAGCAATACAGCATGTTGCTCTTTTTGACCCACAAACGATTATCAGTTATTTTCAAAGTTATGACAGTTTTCTCAAGTCCTTAAGGAGTCTGACACCACTGGTACAGTTTTTAACACTGCATTTATGTTTATTTTATAATACAATAAAATAGCAGTAATAGTGTTCAAATTACTTGAGTACTGGATGCTATTGCAAATAACAGTATTCCCACAAAATAAAAAAATCAGACTTCTTTGCATGTGCTAAATAATCACTGCTATCCATGCTGCACGTAAATTACAGGATGAATTTTGGAAGATTTCATCAATTGCAGTGACTGCTCGATCTGTGTCTCTAATGGAAGACTGTCCATTAACAGTAGGCACTAATCAAATCGAATAACCAGTGGCATGCCAATACTTGAGAAGCCATTGTGAAATCAGTGCTATGCTAATTATTTTCTGCTACAACACAGATTACTTCATCATCAGAGCTAATAATTACAGTTCTTTGTCAAGTATGAATAAAAACCAGAATGTAAGCAACACAACCACTCTCCTTCCTTCCTCTGCAGAGTGCTACCATAAATAATAGTAACAGTGGCACAGCAGTTACTTTAACTGACTATATTAGTAATTTTACTGTTATTCTTTCGTAATATGGGCAATCATACCTATATTTTTTTATTCTCTGCCTTCATATGCTATTCAGTCAATCAACATTGATTCTGCATCACCAGGATCTTTAAAAGCTGCATGGGAAGTTCATTTTTTATAACACAGAATCACAGAATCACAGAATCACAAGGTTGGAAAGGACCCATTGGATCATCGAGTCCAACCATTCCTAACACTCCCTAAACCATGCCCCTAAGCACTTCATCCACCCGTTCCTTAAACACCTCCAGGGAAGGCGACTCGACCACCTCCCTGGGCAGCCTCTGCCAGTGCCCAATGACTCTTACTGTGAAGAATTTTTTTCTGATATCCAACCTGAACCTCCCCTGACGGAGCTTCAGGCCATTCCCTCTAGTCCTGTCCCCTGTCACTTGGGAGAAGAGGGGAGAAGACAACAATCTTGGTATTTTGTAGTACTTAATTCTAGAAATTCAAGGCTAAATTATGTTGATCCTCTCAGACAAATCTGAAAGCAGCTACACGCAAACATGGGCAAACTTATTCACCATTTTCTAACTGAAAACTTCCATATTTTCAATGGCAGAGCGTTAACAGCAAGATTGGTAGCAGCAGCTAACGGTTTGGAGGAGCACTGCAACCACCACAGCTCAGCAGGTAAAACAGTAATAATAAAAATCCGTTTTCCATTAAAAGAAGATTCTCATCCATAGACTCTTCTAACTACTCTGCCTGAAAGATTTTTTGCAAGTGTCCTAATAAAAAGATTAAATAGGCACTTAAGAAAATCCTTCCAGGATAGCAGATACTGCAATTATCCCTGATGCATAAGGAAACAAACCCCAAAAGACAATTACTCAGTGTAAAACTAGACATACTTAGGCATGGTGGTTAATACTGTAAGCAGTATATGCACTTTGGAAAATAAAATATAAAAATAGTTATTAATCCATTATAAAAGAGTTCAGCAAACTAAGTCAAATTAAAAGTGATGGGCCTACTGCTTTTAAATTATGCTCACTTCTGTGTTTAACCAGAATCTATTTCAAAGCAAATGCTCCAACTCCTAATGACTTGCCTTGCACGAAGTGTACACGCCAGGAACAATGACATCTAAGAAATACTTTGCAACTTCTGCTGAGACTTTGAAACTCGGTATGAATTCTACTTCAGGGTAAGCAAATATAAACTGCAACATAGGCAACCACTAACTGCTACAACTAAAGGTTGTTTCTTTCTTTTTTAAATGTCTGATGCAGAATTTTCTCATGTCTCGCATAGAAATGAAATAAGAAAGTTCTTAAAGCCAAGATTCAGCAACATATAGGCATGAGATGTCCCTGCTTTTTTTCTTAGTTTGATCCGCATTTTTGTTACTTTCCAGTGGTGTATAATTTTGTTTCTAATAAATACCACTTACAATACCGAATAATGTAAAGCTCCTTGCAATTATGGAAAAGGTGCTTACTCAACAAAAGCGCTCAGCAGCATTCCTACTTTCTTTACCAATTTTGTTACAAAGTTTCTTAGAAATTCCAGGTCAGAAAGGGACCATTCTGCAATCTAATAAACCAGAATGATACAGGCCACAAAATATAATTTTGTAATTTCTGCATCAAGTCCAATTGCTAAAAACCAGGCTGTAGGACAGTTGCAAACACTAGACTCCATTCTCTATATCATTCTGCTTTATATGTTAGCTGAGAGCTTAATGGCGTTAACTGTCCATTAAAATGCAGTATTTTTAAGGTATCGTGTTCCCATCATAAAGACTTCCTACTCTGAGCAGTTTACTAAAGAAATCAGCAGGAACAGGCAATGTCCTCTACCAAATTCAGGACGATTCATAGAAACTATCAATAACCCCTAAAAATACAAAGAAATCAAGTCTCAGAAGCTTTAAAAATGAGTGGCTTTTCTAAGAGGATACCTCATAGCAAGCCTGTTATTCAGACGTTTGGAAAGGATTTACCGTCATCTCCTGCCTTCCCTATCTGACTTCACCCAACAAAAGCCAACTCCTCTACAAACCAAATAGGCAATTAAAGGCTCCTGATACAACAGCATCCTGAGTTCTCTTTTTAAGGACAGTGGCAGGCCTGACCAGGGATAAACATACCAAACCTCTCTGGGGACCACTTGCACTGCTCCTTCTGTGAGAGCAGGGAACAGAGTACTTGGTCTGTCTCTTCCGGCAGTCTTACAGTGCACAGGAAGGAATTCCTTCTTCCTTTTGTTTACTTTAACAGTGGACAGGTTCTTAGCTTAGTGTACAGTCTATATGACTGATCCACTGCCTTTCCTGTCTAATAACAAAGTCATACACACTACTATAACTGGCATTATGCAATCAGAGGTGTTATCAGGTCATGTAAAGGTAATATAATCTGGTTTTAGTAAGAAATTGGAAAAAAAAAAAAGCTGTGATACAAACACTTTAGCATAAATTTTGCAAAAAATAATTTTAAAATGTTCAATACATTACCACATTTTTGCCACCTCCCTCCAGCAGGCTACCTCAGCTACTTACAACCAACGTTACCTTAAAACACTTCCTTAAACCACAGGACAGAAAGATGAGAAAATATAGCAACTTCATTTATGATCAGTCTTGCTTTGCTTCATATCAGGGACGAGAACACAAACAAAGCTAATAGGTGGAAGAAGGTAAAGTTATTATTATCAATATTATTTAGTAATAGTAACATAGTTGTACTTAAAGTGCCAGACGAAAACACTCAAAGCTGTTTACTAGGGGAACCAGTAAAAAAAGAAACAGTTCTTCTGCTTTTGTTTGTCTCATAGGAAATTTTGGGATCTAATTTTCCTCCATATTCTCAACAAAAATCTTTGGAATTTTTTTTCCTACAGAAGAGACATTCTGCATTTCAGTCAGTTGACTGCAAATCAGCTTCACAATTAGGCCCTAGTATGATACTTCCTACAAAAATGGTTGGCCCATACCTGAAAATTTCATTAGGGATTTTCATCGAAAATTGACATTTTAGACCACCTATTCTTGCATAAGTAATCTAGCCAAATCTAACACAATTTTCCCATTTTAAATAGGGTTGATGCTTCTGAACTGAAATATGATACTCCTTATACAAGGAAAAAGACAAGTATAAACCTGGTTCTAAAACACTAGATTTATGTAAAGTTTAACTTATCCTAAATCCAGGTAAAATTGTAAGTGGAAAGCCTCCAAGAAATGCAAACATATGCAAGCAAGACTGCCCATCGTGGGCTGACAAGACCACACTTTGAGGCATAATTAAAGGTTTATTATTCTAAGGTAGAGAAAATTAAGGTAGCATAAAGAAAGGGCAGCTTAAGGATCTGCCTTGAGAAAGAAACGTAAATGAAGGATTTTTTAGAAGGAGATTGGAAGAAATAGAAAGGAAAGGCAGATGATAATGTGCCAAAGAAATGGCTTAAGATAAAACAGAAAATATCAGCACAGAAAATGGAAAATCAAAAGAGAAACACATAGCAAAGTAAAATTTTCAGAGGATTTTTCTGTAATGGAATAGTAATTAAAAAAATTACAGGAAAAATACTTTCCTAGACAGCTTAGCATAAAAAGTTGTTAAAAAATGCCAAAGCCTCTAAACTTTATTATAAAATCTGTTCCATCTTGGTTTATTTTATTAGCTTGCAGAAATCTGAAATTTATTTTCAAACTTGTGATGTTCTGACATCTCATACTGTGAACAGGTCTGTAGCATCAGGTTGCTCTCGGAGTGGTAGCTATTATGCCCCCTTAAAATCTAACAGCAACTGTACGTCTGAACGTGGGGGAGAGGAATATTAATTTCTATTTCTTTCAATTGGCTGAAAGAGAGACCTTCTCTCCTCAAGGAAGACACAGTCACCATGAGACTGCCAGAAAGGGTACACGAACGTGACAGCACAGTGAATAAGACAGACAGGTTGATAAGTTAGCAGTGCTGTAGAGAATAAGGAAAAAAACACAGCTTGCTGGGGCGATACCAAGATTAAACGGAGGTGAACATTTAACAATGGAGAGATAAAGTAAGGAGAGGGACTTCAGAGTAAAAGCAGAGAAAAGTATGCAGAAACATTACCCACCCCCTACAAGCCAAAAGTTGTAGGTCAGAAAAAATTGCAGAGAACAATCAGGAACCCTGCCAGAGAGACATCTGTCAACTAAATTGATCCTGAATCTATTCCAAAGGCAAAGAAGAATGGGTGATGTAGTCAAGTTATCAAGCAAGAAAGGAAAAAAAAGTATGGTATACATTTTTACAGCTCTTCTTCCAAATTCCAGTATCCTCCAAAGTATGCTTTTTTTCCTAAACTCCAACATTTATCTCAGTTCTCCAATTCAAAAATGTAAAGGTAAATTATACGTTTGATCACTGTTCCTCTACTAAGCTCTTTTCTCCTTTTTTTTAAGTGAGATTTAAAAAATGCAGAACATTAGTTTAGACTTATAGTACAATCCAAACAATATTTTGTTGAAGGGTACTATTACTGTATGAGCTATTTCAATATGAAATTTATAGCAATAAAGATAAAATCATTTATGTAGAGCATCAAAAATCCCTTTGGTACCTTCTCTGCTTAAAGCCAGCTGCATTTTCTTTACCATCTAGATCTCACATCTTTAAAAGTATGTACCAAAGCAAGCTGAACTTTAAGTTTTCTGGTATCGCCAGTAGGCAACTGCATCACAGAGAAGAGAATCCATGTCTGTTTTTATCACCCCTCCTCACTCACTCCTCAACTGCAGGCAGATTGTTACGCTTTTCTCTGAGATTAAGAACAAAGTGACTATATAAATATAGAAGACAATACTCCTGAAATCAGAATTTCCTGAATAGTCTGTCGCCTACATTAAAAAATAATCTCCGGAACACTTTATTGTTGAAAGGTAAAGGTATCAGTTTTTTACTACGGATTCTTGGTCATATCACTAGTAAAGGTGCTACAATTATTTACTAAGTTTCTCCTATGCAGAAATTCACGTTTCAGAGGACTAAGAGAACAAAAATTGCAAATACGTACTTATCATGACCTGTGCCCTTGGCATAAGTGACTGTGGACTGTAGTAACAAGATAAGAAGAAAAGGAAAACTGCTTTTTATTAAGAGCAGAATCATTTTGTTCACTGAAGAAACCATCAGTCAAGGAACAGTTTCTGAGTCTAGTTCGACACAAACTGCCTGTCTGAGACAAAAAGACAATTTAAAAAAAAAATAAAATCAGCCAGATAGGGACAAGGACATTAGAAATGTTTATAAACAGTGGAAGTTCAGGACCATTCACATTTATTAAGGTTTCGGTCTCTTTCCAGTTCTCAGAGCAGACATTTGCACAACAAGCTGCTTAATACTGAGCTTCCTTACACATTACAAATAGTAAGTGTGGCCTTCCCACAGATACTTTTGTCTCACTTAACAGAAGCAAAATATTTGTATCAGGCTTTCAACTTGAATTGCTGCTGACAGATGTCAGTTTTTAAACTGAGAACTTTTCATGGTCTCAGTGTTTAAACCACTGTCCTCTGTTTGCATATTGTATTGTATTGTATTGTATTGTATTGTATTGTATTGTATTGTATTATCATACAGTTGCACTGTGATTGCATGGCTGGAAGGGAGAGGTCAAGAGTCCCAGCCTCATTTTAATTTGAAGTAGTAAAATAACATGAGACTTGCAAGTGTGGTCTCAGTCAAGTGTTGTTAATACGATTCAACTAGCAAATTAGGTTGAATGTACTTCACCTGCTGACTTCATCCTGTCAAACATGCCAACTACTGAAACATACCAACAAGTGACAAAAGAGAAGGATGAGTTCGACACTTCACTGAAATAAGAAGTTAAGCATTAGAGATTAGCCTTGCCTAATAAAGACACAATTGCTAATTAAGGAAGAGAAAACTTTTATTTTAATTAAGTGTGAAGAGAGCATCTTCTGAACAAGAAAGACACAACAAAAGGCTTGGGGAGAAAACTAAATCTGAACAGATTCTGTGTTGTTTCAGTTCAAAAGAGAGACTCTAAATGGTAGTACTTTCCAGTCAAAAGGAATCAAGACAACTTAAAGCCTAATTGATCAACACTGAGAAACACATCTATATGAAGTTTTTCTGTTCTTTAATGGAAGTTCCTAAATACACTCCTAAAAAAATGCAACTGAAAGCATAATGTATGTATAAAAACCGAAAATTTGACTATCACCTTATCAGAAAACTGCAACTTAGCTGAATGAGAGGATGAGAAACAGGGGGGGAGGGGGAACTTTCTTATAAAATCTTAATAAAAATCACTTAAACATAGTTTACCCCTCATTTCTTCAGATAAGGTATTTTACAAACTGGTTGCAATTGTGCTCTCTTAGAACATCACAAATAAATACTCAGGAGACTGCTAAGTGGAGCAGTGAAAAAAGTCCTGACAGACTTCAGAAGTGATGGAAACACAATGCTAGACCACTCACTGAAAATAAGCACAGGAACAAAGATCCTCTTGCTTTTGAATTTCTTATAGATTTAAGGATTATTTATTTTTTTTTTAATGATATCTTGCATTGTTCAGAAATCAGAAAGTCTAATATCTGTAAGACTTGATGTTTTTGCAATTTGACTTCATGTTTAAGTTTAAAGTAGTTTAATTAGTCATATAGAAAGGAGTGAAAAAAATAGAGCAGGCTACCCTAACAGTCAGTCTTCTAACACACAATATATGACACTATCTACAGCACTGCCTAATACACACTGGAGAAGGTTATGCACAACTTTGAAAAGACTTCACTATATTATTTTGCAATGGCCAAGGAAGGAGTAGTTCCTATTCTATAATGCACTAAACATGTATTATATAACATGGCAAACCCCCTCTCTTTAGTTCATATTTCTCAGGAATATTCTGGCAGCCAAAATTCTGACAGCCTGGAAAAATAATTATTGAGAACATGAATATTCTGAGGCTGGAATGACACCGATATAACCATATCAGAAGCAGGAGATAGTAACACAGCACTAAGAATACCTACCAAGATGGAAGAAGAACTACAAAAGAACAAATGAATCAACCAAACAAAAAATACCAGTGAAATCCCCAGTTATCTAATGAATGCAAAAATCTAGCCTGAGAAACCTGTTTTCTACCTATGAAATAGCAGCAGACTGACAACCAGACATGGTAGCTCCCCAGTTCATGTTGCAGAAGTTTACTGCAAAGGACATTCTAGGTTCCCAGCGTTCTCTTGTGCCTGATCCAAAATGTGCACATGCATGCACATCTTTTTTAGATCTTTTTATACTCACTTCAAAAACATTGCAAAATATTACTGTTGCAGAATCAAGAAACATCGCACACTCATGCAACCTTTTTGTTTTGATTCCTTCCAGTAGGCTTCATAATATAACATTTAATATAATGTGATAAAAATCTGCATTTCCAGCTTATTTGAAGTACAAAGTAACACAAAAGAGAGCACAAAGCTATGCATTTGCCATTTTCAAATTCTCAGCTGCCTGAATTTGCAAGTAATACAATAAATACAATACTATATTCAAATAGCTTTCTAGAGCAACCACCTTTCACAAGGTGTCACCATATCACCTGGAACTTAATGCTCTGAAAAAACAGCATGGGTCATCAAACTCTCAAAGCAATTTAAATAGGCATGGGAAGAAGCAGAATTTTTTTCTTTTTCTTCAAACTGATAAATTTCAAACACATGCTCTCCTCTCTTTATGCAGCCAGACACGACAGTATCACTAAAATTCAAAGAATTTTTTTCAAGTGTTTATTATATAAATGACATCACTTTTTCTTAGGGAATGAAACTGTATTTTTAGCTCAGAAGCACACAGGAAAAGCTACTAAATACTGAAAATGGGAAAATCAGATGTTATGCAACTTAAGTGCCAAATCATGCTGCTCCATAAAAGTTAGTTAATGAAATAGCATCTTTCCATTTTGATAAACAGGGCATTTGATGTCAAAATATTAAAACCATCTCATAACTAATAGAACTTCTTTTTAATACTAAATCTGTGCTAAGTCTCAGCGTAAATCTTCCTTTGAAAGCATTTATTGATCTTTCCTTCACAGCACTGTTCACCATTTCTGTAAAGCAATACTTTTGAGAAAGGTGATGTAAGCAATGAATAAGTCACAATGACAAGTGGGTAATAAATAATGACTGACAGACTTTCCCTAAGAACAGAAGACTGGTCTCCAAAGGATAAGGATAATAGTGAAGGTGGCAAAAAAGGGTTATTGTAACACAAAACCATTAAAAATACTAGAAATGTGTAAAGGTCTAGAGGAAGTTAAAAAATGTGAAAGAAAAAAGAATTACTGGACTTTATGCAACAAACTATAGCAGAATGAAAAGTGACTATGTAAACAGGAAAGACTAATACAATAATCTCAGCAATTACAAACCAACAGTTATCTAGCTCTGTAAAATCACAAGCATTACAAGTTGTACTCAAGTTCTACAAAATATTATATATCTATACACATCAATCCTTTTTTTGTGCTGGTATGTTGGCCAGGGATTGCAGAAGATGAAGAATGCCAAAACGGCAAAGCTATGCCAAGCAGTTGCACCTACTTGGATGACATGTTCAGTAATAAACTGCCTTTCTGAAATACAATGGTGTCACTGTTCTGGATACGAAAAGGACATTATGAAAAAAAGGTCAAAAAACGTCAAATACAGTATGCGGTACAACTTATCAAGTCACTGTGTGAGCAGCACAATAGAGGAAAATAAAAAAAAGGGGAGCTCTGGATAACACAGAAAACAGCAAAACAAGAAGCCTCAGGAATGTAGAACAAACAGATGTATTAGAAAGTCTTTCAAAGAAAGACTGTTCATTTGTTTTCAGTCTCTAACTCCTCAGTATCTACTGACACTTAACAGTCATTCTGAAAATATTATCTATACTTCATATAGTTATGAAAACAGACTATCAAGTAACGAAGTACAAGTTAAATACTATTTTTTTCCTGTAAAAATACTACGCCATGAAAGATTCTCTCTCGTGTGATTAAGTTCCACAGAAAGAAAGAATGTCTTAAAGGTAGAAGAAAAATTGTCTTTAAAAAGATATCCTAAAAAGGAAGGTCTTAAAAATTAAATTTAATCATGAAGACCATCCTGGGGTCATACATAGATTCCTACAAATTTCTTCAGTAAGAAAAGTCAGCATTTCTTTTTATTATGTCAAATAATGTTCCATTTTTGATTGTAGTATTTGTTTTTCTGCTTGTAGCAATTGTTATAGCATAGGCAACTGATAACCACGTAAATCAGAGTAGATGCTTACTATTTTTTTACATATTTTTTTAACATATATTCTCCTTCATCAAATATTTCAAACAGGGATCACATAATCCAACTAGATGAAATGTGGTATTTTTAGGGGAGGTAATGATTGTAGGATGGGGTGAAATTATCAACATTTTAACCACAACGAAAGAAGCATGTGGACTAAGCAGGACTTTCCCTAAGAGCACCTGCAGTGGCTGCTCTGTCACTGCCCAGCCTTGGTAAATTACGCCAGTCCTCAGTAGACAGAGCAGCTGTAATTCATTGTCTCCAATAATGTAATTTACATTTATCACTATTTTAATTATGTTGAATCTTAATTTGCTAGTTTCATTGCAAGAAAAATACACCTCATTAATTTTTCCAAATAGACAGCACCTTACCTGTCTGAAAGGCTGCAGTTTAAAATTACATGCTTCTCTCATTGCCAACCAGATCACACTTACAACAAATCACCTATACCCGTTTTCTTCATTAAAACATTATTTTAATTAAGAATTAATTTTCTAAGCAAAATTCCTACTGATCAGAATGACAGATTTTCTGAAGTGATAAAAGTTCCATTGAAGAAGATTAAAATCATAGCTAAAGCAACTACTTACTTTAAAGTAGAAGTTTATATTACCCCTTTTCTCCTAATAATTTCTGCCCTTTCTTAATGAAGTAAACTTTCAAGAAAATGATATGGTTTGGCCATATTGTAGAAAAAATTAATACTTGTTTTACCATTAAAAAAACACACATGCATGAAGAAGCTCATTAACAAAAATGAAACTAAAATAAACCCAGTATTTAAGATTAGCATTAATTATGGAATCAGTGCAAGAATTAAGCTTGATTCACAGCTTTAGTTACATTTATAGTGAAGTAAAGTCATTTTGACCAAATGTAACATTACTTTCTGCCAGCAGAATAATAGTTGCTTTATTGAAAAAACACGGGTCACTTTTTTAACTTCTGTAATCGTTTTATGTTAATGGCTAGTAGATATGGGGTATTTTCTGGATCAGCCAGTGCACATTATGCCAAAATATTTGCTTCCTCCAGCAACATTTCAGTATATAAAATCTCATGATAAAAAGATGTGATATGACTAGATGCGAGAGATTACCCATAAAAAAGGCAGAAAAAAAATTCAAAGCTTCTACACACTACATTCCTGAAGCATCTCACCTCTTAATTTTAATTTAGTCTTTATCATCACTTATTAGCAGATCTCAAACACTGTAAGGAGTGGTGTGTGATCCGTTATTCATTCCATCAAAATTCTTATCACTTGTTACACAGGAAAAATGGTTTTAAGGAGAAGAAAGCTGGTGTATTTATCTTTACTTTTCCAAACAAACGAAGGCATGGGGGTAGTCATGTGTTTTACACAAATCATTAGATACAGGAATGTTTTGAACAGCCATCAATGGTTACATCATTAACTATGATTTACTGCAATGACTTATGATTTTCATTTCATAGAACTGCATTAGGAGTGTGTTCTACACAGACATTAACACTCCCCATCATAAAATAAAGCCATTTAACTTTTCACACAGTGACTTTTATGATGCTGTTACAGAAGAAACTAATTGTAGTTAAAGCATTTATTTTTTAAAAGGTCATGCTTTTTTATCGTAGTTTATAACATTTAAATGGCAGCATATGAGTGTGCATGTGCATGTATATGAATGTAGGGAACATGTGTGTTCGGTACGGAACCCATCCAACAAGTTCTGCAGAAAACACAGAATAAAAAGTTATTTG
Organism: Cuculus canorus; assembly: GCF_017976375.1. NCBI lineage: Eukaryota > Metazoa > Chordata > Aves > Cuculiformes > Cuculidae > Cuculus > Cuculus canorus. Next base: position 60,914,364 of record NC_071405.1, on the reverse strand, counting down.
CATATTAAGCTATAATGAGGTAAAAGAGAAATCTAAATTGTAAATGAGTTTTGGAGACAAATCAATGCTAATGAACAACAATTACTTCAGTCACTGCGTGAATTAAAACAACATCATTAATAAAGCTTAGGTGCTCTGCTAGTGAGCATGTCTCCAGTCCCCAGCAGATCATGCAAGACGTAGTTTAGGAGAGGCAGCAACCACAAAGGGTAAATTTAAAATTATTTTGGCTTAACTTTGAACAAAAACTTCAGGAAAGCCTACATAACTCAGAAAATCCCATCCAGTTTTAACGACTGCCTTGAATGCCTGATAAAATTTCAGATTTTCACTAGATAATGACGAGAGAGCTTATAAACCTAACAGATGACTCAGAACAGTCTCTTTTATTCCCCTCTCTTGAAAGTAAAACAGTCAGTGAAAAATAAAAATGTTTCCTTAAGAAAAATAGAGCTTTTGTTTGAGCTATAAATAAGTCTAAACATCCTGTTCCTTACCTGAATGCTCAAAACCAGCTGTAGGTAGTAACCATGTAGGGAGAAACTACAGAGGGCACTGTTGTATCAGTTATCATGAGTTACAATGGTGACAGGGCCCAAGAACAGAAGACTGTCAGGAACATAAATAACTAACTAAAGAAAGAACCTGGAGTTAGGAGAGCATGCAAATGCACTAAACCTAAGACAATAATAAGGCAAAAAGACTGCAGCTGTATTTCTGAAGGAAAATGGACTGAAAAAAAAGTTCACATAACAGACTGTCAAGCTGATAGGAATGCGGCAGAGCATACATTTGGCATTTTCCTTTGTACTACTTCACATGGAAAAGGTAACTAATCATAGCACCGCCTTATCCTTTGCAAACAGCAACCTATTACTGGAATCCCACTCATAATCAATATGAAAATGAGTGATGACTGTTATGCAATTCTTCCACAGGCAGAATTTATCAACAGAAAGAATAGCTCCATACCGTACAGCCTTTTTATACAGCGTTAAAAGGCTAGTTCTGTTTTATTCTTTTACATAATGACAGTTACAAATCAGTCATTTCTATTTTGAAAATGGTAACATTGCTACGATATAAACTAAATGAAATCTGAACTACCTTTAAATATAGTGATCAGAAACAGTATGTGTCCAGTTGAAAATAATGTAACCGTGCAATTGCTATAGGTATGACATTCCAATCAAGGCGGGGGGTGAGTGTTAAATAAGTCCACTTAAATAACTTAGTAATTGTACAAGAAAGCAAAATTATTTATAGACAAAGATAAGACTCAGAGATAAGAATATTTATGAAGACAAATTTGATAAATGTTTTACTCCTAATTTATATGAAAGCTCACCTATCTTGGATATACTTCATTAAACACTAATAAATTTTAAAACATATATTACCATTGCCTAATGAGAAGTGTAAATAATATAAAGCAGCCAGTTACTTCAGCACAGAGTAATATAATTAACTTTTTATATTTTTCATTTTTATCTTTAAAAAGCATGATGAAGATGCCAAGCAAGAAAACAAAATACAGAAATAAGATATGGACAGTATCTATACTCTACAGTTTATCTATATAAACAAAACTGTAGAGAAGAAAGGTGTTGCTCTTTTTCAACAATCTGGTGGCAAAACCCACAAGCAGCACGTTTAACAGTACTACAGCAAAAAAACACAGGACTTCTGTAAGCATTGACTCAAATTCACATTTAAAGAGGAAAGGCTACATGGAAGCTATTTTCAAATTAAGTTGGGCAATAACTTCATAATAAACCAATGAATTAATGTTAACAGAGAAGATTCTCAAGCAAACAAAATATGTACCAGAAAATTTTCTACAGCTATGTTAATAAATGAACAAAAACAAAACCACTGCCATTGCATGTGGATATTCACTCACATACATATGCATATGAACTGTGACGGTAACTGTAGGAGAACTGTATTTCTAAGCATGCAAAGAAAGAGGTACTGCATGAAAGGAAACTGCCACAGAAAATGAAAGTCCAGGGGATTTCTTGTTGTTTGTTTGCTTTTTTTAAATTGCAAAACTGGACAATAGAAATATATTTCCAAGCAAGATCCTCCTTCCTTGTAAGTGACTTAAGCAATTGTTGCAAGCAACTTTTTAATAAAAGATAAATAGTAACAAAAACTGACCTGCACATCAGAAATCGGCTTCATTTAGGTTTTGCCATCTTTGGCTTTTAAACACGCTCTGTACGTAAAACGTTAAGGAAAAGTTTACTAAATTTCAAATATGTGCATGTTCTGTCTTCAGCCTAATTCTCTTTCTAAATCAGAACTATTTTAAAATTTCTGAACATAGCTGCAGTCTAGTAATCTGTTTAGCTCCTGGTTTTTATTAGCACTGTTTTTGACAGTCTAGCTTTCAAAAAATAAAGTTTCATCTTATTTTATTATTTCTGCATATTAATAAAATTTCAATAGTATTACTTTAATAGTATTACTTTAACACTCCTTTCAAAGTGTATATGATTGCAGGCAGGCAGGTAGTATCCATGTAAATGAAACTAACGTGTATCTATGTTTGTTAGACACACAAATAAAAGAAATGGCTATTGATCTACTAAATATATACTATAACACTAGGCTAAAACAGGTGAAATTCTCAAATTAAAATATATGTTTGTCCTATGTAAAATTTAACTGCATTTTATCCCAGAAATATTGTAGTTCATTCCTACACACGTGCAATTGGATCCAAATGGGGCTTTTACTGAGGCTGCTGAGTCTATGCATGTCACTTAAATAAAACTCAAACCATGAAAAAAGTTTTGATAACATTTACAAAATAGACTTAAACATTTTAATGTATTTTTCCATTTAACTACAATACTGAATGCCAAAATGTTAATAGATACCTCTCTAAATATTCAAGAAATTTAACAAGATATTTGAAGTTCTTTTCTCCTCCTGCAATACAGCACATTAAAACCATTTTTAGTATCGTAATTTATTCAAAGCTTGATTAGAAGCAATAGCTGTGAGAAGAAATACAGCATTGTTGATTCATATACAAGCATTTCACTTAACTACATTGGATAATAGCAGTGCTCCTGAAGCAGCATAAAAGCAAAGTGATTAGAAGTCATTACTGTTAATTAGCATTCACTTCACATTGACAGGGATGAACCTTTTCTGTGCTGAACAAATGGAAAGCTTTTATCTGAAAGTCTGCCAAACCTGGTCAAGGTAGGCACTGAAATAAAGTGTCAGTGACCAGTAAGTAGAATTCAAAACAACAATAACAAAAAAAAGCAAAACAAAATCTAAGGATGTATCATCATCCAATTAGTGAGATTCAGTCTTTAAACAGGAAAAGGTTTGAAGGGAATGAGTAAAACTGGAAACTCATACTTCACATTCTGCAATCTCACTGATAAAAGGAGGAAATGTGTGTTTATCAAACTTGCTGCGAGTGCACGGTTCATTTGGCGTCCTGTAAACAATGCCTGGCTGCCCATATCCAAATGCATGTGAGAATCTTGCAACCCAGAACATCATATTCAGCAGGCAAGGTCACCCTAGAGATGCCCTGGAAATGGGAAATTAGGAAAACCTGGCAATCAGAGGTTTAAAGCTGACCAGAACAAGCCCTCAGGCTCACCTACCATCTTTCACCACCACACTGTCTCTGCTTATTCAATATTAACACAACAAGACTGAGAGTGAGTAAAAACAACTCCACATACCTAACAGGGAAAAATACAGCGACTTTTTTGTTTACATAAAGCTCAACATTTCTCACGGTAAAAACTACCTCAGAGATGTTGCTCAAGATCCACTTCTGGAAAAAAAAATGACCCCTCCTGAGCAGCCCAGATAAGACATTGAGAACGACAGGCATCCTGTTGATTAAAAAATTTCCTTGCTCCCATCTCATTTTAAAATTCAAACTAAAAAACAAAACAAAACAAAACCAAACCTAAACAAACCTCTGTCCTACCCTCTTCCCTTAATTCACACTCTTATTCACTGCTGAGGACAATGGTCATCCTCCAGCTGGAAGAATGAGCTCTACAGAGCTCCACTCCAGAATTAAAAGAAAAAATAAGTCGATTAAAAAAAAAATCGTTGAACATAATGAGTGCAAAGGGACAATCCAAATTCTGACAGATAAAAATCTAGTAATAATAAAAGAAAGAGGAACTTAAGTTTTTTGCCACAGGGAAAAAATACAGCAAACGTTTCATTAAAAAAAAAAAATCTTACTTTATAAAGAAGCATGTTTAATTATTTCTTGTCAGTGTAGGTAGCCATTTCATACAGTTTCTAAAAGTTCATGTTTAACTTTCGCATCGAAAGGCAAAAAAGTAATGTGCTAAGAGATGTGATCTCCATATGTTATTCTAATCAACATAAGTAGGTAGAGGGCCCCAAAAATATATACCATTTTTTTATCTATCACTGTTCTCCCTAACTGAGCAATGAATTTTTTTTAAATATTTTTTCAATACTGATGTTCTAATTTCAATTGCTGCATATAACTTCTATGTTTCAATTCCTGAATCATATAGAAAGTTAATCTATCAAAATATCAAGGGCACAATATTCTTGATTTGCAATAATCTTAACATGTAGAGGAAAATATTAAGGCTGAGGGATTATTTCAGAAATTCAACACAAAGACAAATACCTTTTCCTATAATTTAATCTTTTTCCAAAAAAAGTCGAGAAATTGAGGAATTAGTCTATACATCTACAAATAATTCAAATCATAACAGAGAAGATATTAGATTTCCTTCAACTGAAAACATGGTAAATGATGACTAGAACAGCTCTGCTCTGCATACTTCTGAAATCTCTGAATCTCATCAGTGAGAGGGGGAAGCTACACTTTGTTTGAACTTCTAAACTGCAAAACCAGTTCAGTGAACAGCATGCTGAGGTCCTCACACTGCATATTCTTGAAGTCAAACAGACTTCCATAACTAATAATATTTAGATCTTTAAGACTCCTAAGAAAATCCGCAAACTTATTTGTATGAGTAAATGATTAGTCTTCACCATGTAAATACTACCACTGAAGTCATAGCAACTACTGACAGCTTATTAAAATGGACATCTAAAATCCAAATTACTATTTCTAAATACATTAACGTCACTTTTAAATGCAATTTGTAACAGTGAAGACAGTGAAGCGATGCAGTATAAAACTATGTTACACTCATTAATGTGTTTTTTGTGATGGGACTATCTAGACCTTTGGCTGTACAAAAGCCACAGACAGTTAGTCATCAGACAGAAACCAAGAACTCATTTTATCCACTGGCCACAGCAGCTAAATTCTGGAGAAGGGTGAAAAGACTACTGTTCCCTTAGCATAGAACAGTTTTAGCAAGAATGAGGAACTGAGAGCTTTATCTTCTGTGAGGGAATTAATCCCTATCCAAAGGCCACAGAATAACCTTGTATTTCATCCATTCACCTCAAACCCTGAAGAACTGTTACCTGAAGAACTCCAAGCGTTATGAAGTTTCACTGAATAATGACCTAAATTACCTCTATTCCACCTGAACCTGCACAAAAAAGTACTTTGAAACAAAATATCACCCGAAATAACATCTAAAATTACACACGTACTGCAAGTTTAACTCTTAGATGTGAATGCTTCCCATCTTCAGTAGATATCAGTCTGGATCCATTTAAAAAATCATGATCTTGACCTTAAAAAGTAACTGTTAAATACAGGAGTCACACTGTATTAATAAGCTCTTTGTAGCTGTACCTAAAAACGATTTTACTTATTCTTAAGTAACTGAGTTTAAAGATCAGTGCTCTAGAATGTGACAATATTTTAGAAAATAAATTTTCTTTCTTTACCCTTCCATATTACTGATGAAATGAAATAATGTCATGAACAAAGGCTACTATTATTCAAATGCTTCATACATCAAATAAATCCAGAATCAATTCTTATTTTCAGCTGATGATCAATGAATACTACCATAATTAATTAACTCATCAGTCTTGAGATCTAATATATTCATTTAAGTATGCTTTTGGGGTTTTTTTGTAAGCTTGCAGGTTCTGAACCTGCAAAGTGCACCACCAAAGGAACTCTAATAGAAAAAAACTAATGTTAAGACTGAAAACCAATCTGCATGCTTTATAATAAACATGGGGAAATATATTACAAAGACACTTTAAACAGAATCAATTTTTGAAACAGTGATTTAAAAAAACTCAAGTACTCAAAAATGTTATTGAAAAAATTGAAAAACAGCTAGAAGAAAAAAAACAATTTAATCAAGAATTCTACTAATTACTCCAGCAGTGGAAACTTACCAAACAAAGGAAAAGCTTTCACAGAGTGGAGGAGATAAGACAATAAAATTGGAAGAGCACAGAACTGTCTGCAAAGTCCCAGAACTGCAACAAATCATTTTGCCTTGGTTTGTATAGTCTGGAAGCTGCTACAACGATTGCCCTAAACAGAACTTTAGCCATAGCCCATGAGATAGAGAAAACATTACCCGACATTCAACCCATCCAATACCACTTCTGTATGTGCTTGCATAGAAAATCAATGTATTATCTGGACAAGATCATAATTACACTGAAAAGGGGAGAAAGTGATTAAATATGCCTATATTGAGGAGTATGTTGTCAGAAAGTTTCATAAAAACACCTCCACGCTCCAGCCTTTCCAGCCACTCTAGGGAAAGAAACATAGCTTCCCCATGCATTTCCTGGTTTCAAAGACAGTGCCACGAGAAAACCCTGAAGGATAATTCAGATAACTAAGAACTAGTGCTTAAATGCTTTGCTGGGAAAAAAGCTCCAATACGCAAAGCAACAAACACAGACAAACAAAGGCAGCAGCAATCCCTATTCAGTAACATGGAGAGTGGGTTAAATTATGCCTTGGAGTTCAGGGCTCTCTCACAAAGTAAACATTCTCCTATAAGGTGTGGACTGCATAGCAACATACCTGCAGACATCATACAAACACTCTGATACATTTCACAACATGTATTGAAAACAAAATCTAAAACAGGGCATTAGGCAATTAAAAAAATATATAATTTTTTTTCATACCCATCAATCATCTGGCTTTGTGACAATAAAATTAGCAGATTACAATTCCTCTTTCTGAGTCCTGTGAAATAGAACTTGACTGTTGCCCTGGGTTTCCCAGCACTGCAGGGGAATAAACTTTTTAGAAATCTCATTCTCATAGCACTGTTTTTAAAATCAACAAATACTTTTCAATTCATACTAGTTTTTCAAATGTGTTTTGTTTAAAATGTTTACTAAAGAAGTACTTGCAATACAAGCATTCTTTACAAACTGAAAGTGAGACACACTATGTGATTTTGATCTAGGCATACTTTGCCTGTGTTCATGCGCCCAAACTACTTGACAGAAAAACACAGCTATGTTAGTTTGACCAGTGTTTTGAAATTACGTCCACTCAAGGATGCGTTTTGACAAGGCTTCCACAGCTTCCACAGAATTCCTCCCCTCCCTTCAAAAGAATGCAAATTGAGTTCTCTGTTTAAAACTACTAACATCTGGGGGAAAAGAATCCTTAAGCAAAATCCTCAGTGATTAAGACTTACATAGTCAAGCTACAAAACTGCAGTTATAAATAAATGTGAAAAAATAAAGCCAGAAAGTTTTCAAAGTTACTGTTAGCATACAAAAGAAAAATTTTCATGTCATTCTTTAAACAAAAAAACCCAAAAATTTACATCTCCTGTAGTCTGCACCCCCTCATAATTTTGCAATTATTCATCAGAATATGCAAGACTTCTACTGAAATTTTTGCATCAGAATTTCATAGATACGTTTGACTGTAAAGGCACGACTAACATAAAGGTAGTATATTGTTAATATCTATGTCTTTAAAATATCACATAGTGAAATTAATATTTCTATACAGGAAAGACAGTTATTTAGTTACACACAACTTGATAATATCACTTTCAACTATAGTTATCATTACCAGGTACACACTTCCAAAGCAGCAGTTGCCAAGATTTAACATTAGCATTAATTTATGTCAGGCATCCATTTCTCCAGAGACAGCAAGAATCAAAAAGGAAGTACCATCTTAATTGCCACTAATCTGCCCATTTTTAATTAAATTGATCAGTAATTTATTATCATACTCAGCAGCAGAAAGCTGTTAGAATGCAGGTTTAAGAAACAGCATATACTAGTCCTTCTGATTTCTAATGCTATCATGGTTCAAAACTAATTCTTTCAATTCCTGTACTGCATGATACACTCATTCCATTTAAAACCTTTGTGAAGCACTTGAGAGCATAATCACAGAATCACTTAGATTGGAAAAGACCCTTAAGATCATCGAGTCCAAACGTAAACCTAACACTGCCAAGCCCACCAATAAACTATGTCCCTAAGCACCACAACTACACGTCTTTTAACTACCTCCAGCAATGGCGACTCCAACACTTCCCTTGTTCCAGTGCTTAACAACTTGTTCCAGTGCTTAACAACTCTTTTGGTGAATATATTTTTCCTAATACCCAATCTAAATCTCCAGTGGTGCAACCTGAGGCCATACAGTCTACATGCACTGTTGGCCTGTTTCGTAATCTCGTACCCCAACATATTGTACGATCTTGATTTTACTTTAAAGAAATGTGATTTTATTGCCAAAAATGTTTAAATGTAGCATTTGATTCCAACATGGTTCAGGAAGCACCCTGTACTTAAACCACATTCTTAGGTCTTACCTGAAAGTTAATTGTTTTTAAATTGAACAAGGAATAATCCTGAAGCTTTTATATTCATGAATCTCAAATCTTATTTCAATGGAGGAAAAGGAGCTAGAAAATGTTCAATACCTGAATTTAAAACTAAAAATATTTTTAGCTGAAGTGTCAGAAAGTAGTGTACCAGTTTGATTCAATGTGTATTTACTTTTATTAAAATAGCAAATTATATGATTTTCTGAACATCGTATTGTTTTAGTACCACGCAGTGCAGTCATCAACACAATTAACTAGAAAAGAGACAGCACGTTCACTCAAACTTTGTGTAAAACCTCTGGAGTCAAAGAGAGGTTTTGTGTTTATTTCAAAAAGATTCTAGTGGAAAGTAAATTACCACACAAAACACTTGAAAAGAATGAAGAATAAATGACAAGTATTTTAAGAAATAAGCTCATTATATCCTTTTTTTTTTGTAGATGAAAAGGATTGATATATATATATTATTGTTACTATGTGATATATTAGAATATAGTTACAAGGCTATCACAATCAAAATAAGCATTGTAAAATATATACTTTGTGAATGATCTGCAACATACAAACAAATAACAGATTCTGGTTTACAGACTATAAGTGTACACAACTAGAAATGTCTACACATTACTTTCCATACACTGATAAACGCATAAAACTTACAACGATCTCTCATTCCAGTAATCAAGCAATGCATTATTTTAAATATGAAACTATGTAAACATTTTATTTACACATAATTTTTACAATTATGCTTTTTGTAGTATACGCTGCACACCTGTGACAGGTACTTTTATTAAACAGGAACAAGGTTTTGGCTTGAGATGGGGATTAAATTCTGATTTACATTGAGGGAAAAGCAATGAAGTTACACTATATATTTACAGTGCCAGGAAGAACACAGGAATAGAAATAAAACTTGTAGAAGTGTTCAATTTTTAATCTAAGCTTTCCTCAAACACCTAAGTGGACCATTTACTTAAATTCATAAATGAATTTAGCAATATAGTTGTCCCCAAGTGTTTCATTCTTTTCATCCAGCATACCTTAACAAGCTTCAAGAGGTGGTAAAGGTCTTCAACTTCATCTTCCTGACACGTGGTATACACTCTTCCAGTATTTACACTGGTACCCTTTATGAAACCACGATAGAGAGGCAAATCCAATGCATCAGCATATAGGTCAACGGCGTGGTGTCCTACTGTCTGATACATATAGCTGTCCAACTCATCAGTCTGCCCTGCCACAATTAAGAAACAATCGTATTAGGTACATTATTTCAACAATTACAGATAATCAATCATATTACTACAAAGCACCGAGAGAATCTAGATGTTAATATTTTTCAGTTTACAAGCATATATTTGGTGACAATGCCTCTATAAAAATAGGAAGAAAAAAAAATAGAATTCTCCACCCAATAGACATATAGAGAGGAAGACATCTGTCACAAATATGCTGCCTATTTGGAAATTGTGGTGTCTATTTCTTCTTTAGTGTTCCTCCCTGTTTCATCCAAAAATCTTGTAACGATCCAATCCTGTTCCTATTTATATGGTAATTTAAATAGGAACGCAGTTCAGAAGGAGAAACCCAGATGCATTTCAACATACTCGGAGCAAGAAATTTGGAATACACTGCAATACTGAGAATAACCAATAGGCTGTCAAAATTTCCAAAGCCTTTACTTAAAATTGTTATCATGATCATCAAGGAAGAAGAGGATATTATTTTAGCTTCAGTAAAACAGAAGTAGACTGCTACAATGTTTTGTCATTGCTTAATATACAAAAAGAAAAGGAATTCTGTTATAATACCCAGACTCTTTTTACCTTTAGTCCATTTACAAATTAAGCTCACAATTACATTAACTCTTTGCTGCTATTCCCTTAACCATGAGAAAAAATTAACTGGATTTTCTTACAAGCAATTGGTATTAACAGATAAAAAAACAGTTAAAATGCAGACAGAATTGATTAGAATTATCTTAAATCTTAAACTAATTGATAAACAGGTCACATATACAACTTTCAGATAATTTTCCAAACAGATCAATAAAGCAATATGTCACTACTGGTGAAATAACTTCATTTATTAAAAGCTAACACAGTTCACTATTTTCATGCTAACTTGTAATATTGGAAATTCTCTAAATTTACACAGGCATATCAAGCATCACTGCTGCATACCTACATAGCACACCTTGCAGAGATAGCTCTGTGACACTGATTGAGATAACTTATCTGTCACGTAACAATTAGGTCATGTTACATTTGATGCCATACAACAGAAACGCTTTTACTCAAAATGGGCAAATCTAAACCCATAATCATAACTAAACAATCTATACCAGAAGAGTTGCTTTAAAAGAAAACTCAGTGTTTTTCAGCATACATGAATGTGACAAGGTCTTTAAACTGATATTCAGTTCAGAATACATGGTTTCTTTATTAATTGAGACTCTCCAGGCAACAGTGGTACATGATAAAATAAAATGAATGGCATAGAATCTGCTGTTGCCTGAAGCACCTCAATTAACTTCCACAAAATTTCCAACTACACACTTAAAGAGAGCATTTTATGATTTTAATGACAATATTCTACATTTCTGATGTGGATAAATTAGTTTAAAGACAACGTATTTCAAGAAGATTAGAGATTATTATACCCTAGCTACCCAGAAAACAAATTTTTCCTGTACTCCCTAGCATTTGCCAGTTCCGTCTGACTCATTTGAGATGGCAGCTCCCTTTATCCTTCACTTTCTCTGTGTAACTTCCCTACCATACAGTTACCAGATATCATACTTAATTGTTCAACATATGTTGAATAGTTAACGTGTGTTAACATACTTCAACATTTTCCATTACCAACTGGAAAAAAAACTCACTTCCTTTCTAAATTCATATGCTCTATTCCAACACAAAAGTACTCAGCTCACCTGCTAACCTCACCACTGACTTAGACTACCGAGTTTCTCCCACTGCCTTTCATAGATGCAAGTCTACACGCAGCCAATGAGGAACTGATCAGAAAACAGGTCCAAGCTAAAAGGAAAGAAAAAGGCAGGAAAAAATATGCATCAAGATCGAGTCCAGTCGGGATCTGTTCCTCACTCTAGTGCACAAATGCTGGTCTAGAATATTAGAGGAAGATCCACAAGGTTAAAAACGAATGAGCAGCAGCAAACCTGCATATTTTTGGTAGATGAATTTGTTTATTTCAGTTGAAAGCATTTCTAAAAATACAGCATTTATCTAGCTTGATGATATCCCTCTACCACTTCTATCTATCTGTGCTAGTGAACTTGCACAATTCCTTTGTTTACCAACAGCAATATATGTATTTTCACTTTTTCAAGTTATGTAAGCTTTTCTTTTACTGATCTTCATCCTGTTGCGGGTTTTGCCCCTTTGAGGAAAAATACATTTAATGCATCTCCACAGCATTTTCTGTTTTCCACTCCTTTTAAGATTTCTCAATTGCCCTTCAATAATGCAAAACTATACACAAACACATAGAAGAACTGAATTCAGGTATAGCTGTGCCTCATTGTTTCTAATTTAAAAAAAAAAAAAATCTCGTCTAAGAAACATGGCTTTCATACCTGTGTTTTTGGCAGGTCTTAAATTGGCCAGAGCAACAATCTGATGCCCAGCAGCAACACACTGCATCATATTATAACAGCTGTCCTTCCCACCACTGTAAGAAAAAGAAAATAGTGGCAATTAAAGGTACTGCTAAAAGTTTTACCCCTTATGACTTTTGCCTAATTACTTAAAAATTAATATCAGAGCTGGTTATAAAGTTTTGAAATAAAAAAAAAAGTGGCAAAATACTAGCAGAAGGATAAAGATGATTTCACCAAACAACACTTACTATGTATGTATAATGTCTACATATAGTATCCATAAAGAACATATCCAGTTCTGTATTGTATTACTAATCTGAAGGTTCCATGAAGAACAGCCACTAACGCTGGAATCTCTTCAGAATGAGGACTGTCTTCTACTGCAGAGATGAATTACTCTGTACTCATTACTAGGAAATTTGAGATTAAAAAAACAACAGTATTTGCTCCAGAGACTTCTCAGCAATCTTTTTAAATGAAGACTGTCATGTTAGGAATAACACTTACCTTTCACGGGATACTCGGCCTAAAGTTTCAGCATCTTAAAGTTACTTTCCATTCCCAAAAGCTATTATTAGTACAGCCTGTATGTTCAGTTGATGCTACATCGAACATACAGAGTTTTTATTGCATATAATTGCAAATAAAAATAATTATTACTGTTTTAAAAAAAGACACAAAAATGAACATAATTATATTCCGCTCTGAGGCCAAGACATGAGACTCTTAACACAGAGAATACAATTACTTTTGATATTCATTCAAGGTCTACTGGAACCTTTTCCACTATTGGTGAGGAAAGAATCCTGCTCTCCTGGTATAACTGAAATACTGTGCTTTACATGGACTTTTCACAATTATTGAAAGAAATATTATAGTATAACAATAAACTAAGAGTGCTCTAGAATACACACTGCTTATGAAAGTCACATTCAGATTCGCAGCCTTCAATCTACCACTGCATTTAGAGATTCTGTGCAGCTTTTTAAATGCCAAGGCACAAAAAAACGTCCAAGGAAGGAAATGGAAAAGAGATCTAGACTATCTTGTAAAACTGCATCTTGCCTTAGAGTCACTGAGGCATGGACAGGAGAACTGATAGTAAAAGCAGTCCTTGCTACAACAGACCATCAGTTTCCTTGTAGTTTCCTTGTGACTACACTATTACTAACAAGCTTCTTCAGCATTTTCAAGATCCCACTTTTATCTAGCTCTCTATGCAAGAGCTTGAAAGTGTGTTAAAGGACTGTAACCACACAGCTATTACCCTCACTTTCTGGTTTTATCCATGCTAAAATGCTGTATGCTGACCTTAGTTCACTGTATAACTCAAATCTAGAGTAGAAATATCATGAATAACACAGCATCTTTTTGTACTTAACAGACTTTTGAAACACAGATGCTTATGTTTCAGTGCTATAAAATTAAATATAAATATGGTAATAAAGATTCCTACTCAAGGTATTACTTCTGACAGTATTCTCATGCACACACACAACCTTCTTCTAACCTGTATATGGACCAAAAAAAAAACCAACTTAAAAAAAGTTTATTAATTCTGGGTACTGCGCTTGATAGCTTGAAAACGTACTTAGTATTCACTTCATAATGTGAAATTTCAGCCTTAACTGAATCATAATGAGACAAGAGCTCTTTTCTTTCTGATTTACTTCATTCTAAAAAATAAAAGCCTCCCGCTAGTTCTGACTTCAACTCCAAACACAACTTCAGAAAAATGACAGTGGATAATTGCCTATGCTGCTCACAGCATTTCAGTATTTATTTAAAAAATAAAACAATAAAAGGACACTAGAATAGATCTACTAATCTTTTCAATTCATTTAATCGGAAAAAAAGGACACGTTAGGATGAGGCTACATTCAGATTTCCCACATTTGACCACTGATTACTGGATCGCAATTTGTAGAGTGCTTACTGGATCACATGATACGGTACTTTTATTTCTTGTATTACTGTAACCATGGCCCTAAAAGCTAATTGTACCAAGAAACAAACCAAAATGGTGCCTACCTACAAGGCCTTCTAAGCTAGCTGTAAAACATGTGATGGTGAACACCAATAAAGCCAGACAGCTCATGGTGTGGAAGGAAGGAGGTGGACTCAGCAGAGACACAGCCTGGCTGCTGTCTAATAGACTGTAACAAAAAAAAAAAAAAGAGATTGAAAAAAGCTTTAAGAAGAGAGATGAAGGCAGGTACTGAGGTAGCCTGGGGACTCCTCTCAGTTCTCACCACAGAAAGCCTTTTTGTAGAAAATGGCAAGAAGTCAGGGCATAGGGCCTACTTTTGACAATGTTGCAGGTAGGCTTATAAACAAAATACCAGAAGGAAAAAAAATGTAACCATAAAGATACAAGCCCATAAAAGACTCCTGAGGCAAATCCCTTTCTGTTGACAAGTGTAACCACTTACAGTAAGAAAATTCTAAAAGAATTAGAAGAGTTGAAAAACATTGTATTTCAGGTAGCAGACTGGCTTTAAAATGTCTGTCATTCAGTACAAAACACAATACAGGGCTTACCCCATAAATACCACCTCGAAGCAAGACTATCAACTTTAAGTGTGGCCAACATTTTAGAAGAAAAAGAAACAGGTTAAAGTAGTTTTATATATAATCCCAACCTTTTCAAAAGTAAGAAGCACTTTTCAAATAGCTTTTTCTCTCCTCTGATCTTTGAAGCTAGCTCTGTTACAAAGATCTCAGACACTTTGATGTCTCCTTAAAACTCTTCTTAAAACTATTACTGAAACTAAATCCATCCTTGTAAAATTGCCCATTAAAATAGCAATTGTGTTAGAAACCTGTATTTAGGATTTTATTTCATCCTGCCTTTTAACACATTCCTCTGCTTCAAGAATATAAACAAATCTGAAAGACAAAGTCTTGTCTGTAAAACACGAAAAAGCAGCAAAGCTATTTTCCTACTCTATATTTAAGCAAATCTTGAAAAAAAACTAGGTAACATTCGGTGTTTTTACTCTCTGGGTGATGTTTGGAATGACTTGAAATTGTTGTGGCCAAATCTCATTTGGGGAGGTTGGAGGGGGGGGGGGACAAATACAGCCAGGGCTGCGTCCAACTGCAACTATTTAAATGAGTGAGGTACATCTTTTTAACAATGACCAAAATGAAATCTCTCTCAAAAGGCACACTAATAAAATCCACTACTAGAAGTTCAGGAAAATTATCCTAGGAGAGCTTAAGATATTTGGAAAGGAAAAGCACCTGGAAACTCAGCTGCAAATGAGCAGAAGTCCCTGAACCCAAGGCCCGAGGCCCAGAATCCCCCGGGATGCAGGCGCTACCCCAACCCAGGAGACCGGGATAATGGGGAGCGGACAATCTGGGGAAAATAAATAACAGTGAGTGTTTGCTTTGTTGTTGTCTTTTTGTTTGGGTTTTTGGTTTTTTTTTTTTTTCGTTTTTTTGGTCTTTAAACCAGACCCTGGTAGTTCTTGAGCAACCCAGGAATAATGGAAAAGCGGAAATCATAGAATGCCTCATTTGGAAGGGACACACAAGGATCATCCGAGTCCAGCTCCTGTCCCTGCACAGGACAGCCCCACAATCCACACCGTGGGTCTGAGGGCATTGCCCAAACGCTATTGGGATCTCGCCAGGCTTCGCACTGTTACTGCTTCCCCAGGGAGCTATTCCAGCGCTCCACCACCCTCCGGGTGATGAACCTCATTCTAACGTCCAACCTAACCCCCATCTCTGGCATCTTCCTGCCCATCCCTTGGGTCTAGAGCGAAGAGCTCAGCACCTGCTCCTCCCTTCTCCCCACGTGAGGAAGCTGCGGAGCGCGATAAGGTCTCCTTCCCTCCGTCTCCTCTTTCTCCAGGCTGAACAGACCAAAGGAACCGTTCCAGCTCCGCTCACCCCATTACCTGATCAAAGCCACTACTCTCATGCCGCTCGCGAGCCCGGGGAGGGGGGGGGGGGAGGGGGCGGGAACACTAACGGGGAGGCGCGCGACACGGCGTGGAACGAGCCGCCCCCACTCCCCGCTCAAGGCCCTCCTCCCGGGGCGGGCCGGGGCGCTGCCTGAGCGGCCGGGCGGCGCAAAGAACCGCCGCCTCGCCCTGCCCGGGACGCCCCGCCGCCCCCCCTCCCGCGCGGCGCACGCGGGGAGCGCGAGGGGCAGAGGCCGAGGCCGCCGCGGCGCAGCCGGCGGAGGGGGCGGCGCGCGCGTGAGGCGACGCGCGGGGCGCCCGTGGAGGGCGGGGCGGGCGAACGCCGGGCAGGACCGGGCGCGTCCCCTACCTCCCCCCCCTACCCTCCACCCTCGCCCGGATTGTTTCCTTCTCGTCTGCCGCCAACGTGGTTCTGAACGATTGCGGTGTAGGGAACGGGAGCGACCTCCTCGCCATCGCCGCGGTGCAGGCCCAGGGGCGGCGTGGGCGCTCCCGGCTCGGCGGGCGAAGGCCTCTCCCCGGGCGGCCGCGTCAGGGAGAGGAGGGAGAGGAGACAGCGCTCGCTGCCAGCGCAAAACGTCCCCTCTACGCTTTGCAGTTCAGCTTCCTCAGACCACGAGTCTAATCTGGTCTCCGGTTTGCGCCAATCTTCTGAACGATCCCTGATGTTTGGAATTATTTGAAGTTGTTGTGGCCAAACCTCGTATTTGGGGGGCAAATCCGCCCAGGGCTGTGTCCAACAATCCCTGATGGCTCAGAAAATTTTCCCCAGTTTCTGAGCGATCCCGCAGTTAAGGCAGACGAGCAACCCCGCTACAGGTTTGCAGTCGGACTTCAGGAGAAGCTCGCCGAGGTGCCCAGTGGCCGAGTCCAGATGCAGTGTCATTTTTCCTAAATCACCGAAAAAAAATCTGTGGGTGCTTACAGGAAAACTGGTCACTACACTAACTTGATGTAAGTCTTAGGCTGCCAGATAAAACCACTGCTGGGATTCTCCCGGTGCTGTTTTTGGCTGAGGGCCCACCACTCTCCAGGCTCTGAATGGGGAGAACTGGGACGTGAAGCCACTGGTGTGCTGTGAGTTGCTCACCCTGGCTGGAGCCTGGTGTGCAGGCTCAGTGGGTACAAGCACAGTGTCTTGGAGTGAGCCCCAGTGCCGCCACACTCTGTATCCTAATCTGCCGTCCAGCATTGGTGTCTGTGAACCAACCTGTAAATTGGCAGTTGTCAGGAATGCCAATTCATGGCTCCTATTGAATTTAGTGGCAGCAACCAGTGTAGCGAACATAAAAGGCTTTGTTCCTCAGGGCTGGGATGAAGGGTGTGCTTTATGTATCCCCAGTGCTAGCTCATCAGTCCTCTGTAACTTAATATTACACAATGCTATATAACAATCTTTATCAATCAGGCTTTGTCCAAGCCTCTGAAAAACAAGTTCCTTACTCACAAATTGTTGGGTCTGCAGTTCCGAGGAAGAGAAAAGATGGAAGAAAATGAGAAGAAAATATTCTAAGAAAAAGGATTTTGATTACAGAAATTAATGTGCCAAAATAAATGCCTAGAGAGGTAAATGTGTGTGTTTTGTATGCACAGCTCATGAAATAGTTGGAAAAAAAACTTTTTTTTTTTTTAGCTGATTGGAAAGTGCACATGATTTGTACAATAAGTTACTGGAACTTGTAAAATAAATGTGGAAAATTATAGGCAGATGTGAAGGTGGTGATGCCTTCCTAAATACACATTTGAAAAGAAGTGACAATTAGTATAAAACTTACTTGATAAGTAGTTGTGGAGAGTTAGTAATCACAATATGGATTTTTCTGTATAGGAATAATTACAAGAAGTGTATGTCTTAAATAATAAATCTGTATTTCATGCTTTGGCCATCACAGGCCAGCTGTTATGAGACAGAATATTTTACATTGGAATTGCAGGACAGTTGGAATTCCTTCTAGTTTAGCAATGATGACTTAATGTATAATTCCTGGAAAGCTTTTTCTGCTCTGTAAACGTCTTAGATGATCTGAAAGAAGATTACTTAGATGTGAAATTCTGATGTAAGGGCAGGGATTTTGGTAGAGCGTTAGGCCTTCTGGTTTTGGCATAGAAAGGTGATGGTGGGTTGTTCTGAATTAAAACTGTAAATCCCGTGTACTCAGAGATTTTAGCAGAGGTTACTAAATTGATTGAAGCAATACTGCATAGTATATGAACTGGTAGAAAATAACCACACCTCTGAGGAACTGTAAAAAAGGCAGAACAAAGATATTTGATTTATTGGAAAAAAAAAAAAAGGAAAAAGGAGAAGTATTATATCATAAATCTCTATCTTTTCTGAGTTTAAATGAAATATTTTAATTTTTGTTATCACAAGAAGGAATAATTTGGCTGGTAGTTGTCCACACAAAAGATCCTTATTTGCAATACATAGCAGTGCTATCTAGAAAGTCTAAAAATCACGTACACAAGTTATTCTGCTCCTTTGGAAAAAAAAATAGTATAAAAATCGGCCATAAAATAAGAAGCTTTAATCACACAGCCGTATAACAAATATTCAAAGACTTGTAAAGCTCTCATCTAAGTAGCAATTTTAGAAGATCTGGAAAAGAGAATTCTCAAGTCCCTTATTTTCTCAAAGGTCTGTTATTATCTATTCTGATACTATGTTGCTGTTTTTTTCAGCAGATGGTTCTGTTGCGTTCAGTTTTACAGCTTTCAAAAAAACAAATTTCCACTTACAAGTCAGACTTGTTTGAAGTAGATGTTACATACTACATTGCAGGACCAAAATCTGCTTCATTTGCTAGTGAGACTGGAATTTTTACTTCCATTTGATGAAGACATCAGTAATTATTTACACAAATAAAGTGGGATTTGGCTCCCAGAATTTGTGAAATATGTCAAAATTGAATTAGTGAAGTGGAGTTTCAAGAGAAATCTGTATTTTACCCCAAAAAGTTGCTATTTTCAAATTATTTGGAATATATTCAGTGAGAAAAGCTGTTCATTCTCACCTGACGAAATAGCTCTGGTGTGGTTTCATTGCTTTTAAAAGGTTCTGCCATACAACAGCGGACAAAAGACAGTGCATCATCTTTCAAGCTGATTGCCCCAAGACATTCTGCTACACTGCTGCAGAAGCTGAAACAATAAAATTCACCAAGGCTGCCTTTCTTCTTGGGGAAATACTGGCTAGTTTGTACAGAAAGCCAGCAATGGCTCAGTGCTTCTTTCTCACCCTTTTCTGCCTAGAAAGTTGAAAATAATTGTAATGAATTAATATAACTGGAGGAGCCTGTCAGAGGATTAAAAACGCAATGCAGTATCCCTAATGATCTGGAATAGCTAATTAAGTTCTCTTATAAATGAGTTCCAAAAATAACTTACTTTCAGTAAGTTATTCTGAGAAACAGTCACGTTAGCATACCTGAGCTGCAGTGCCTATTAGAAAAGGGCCAATTATCGAGTGACTGGCAGTTAAAGGTGAACTGCTGAAGTTCTTAATTAAAAGATTTCCTATTATAATCACCAGTATGTAATGGAATACTGCATATATAAAGCAGACATAATGTTAGAAGAATATTTTCATTTTGAAATAAAGATTTTGAAAATCGTCTCCTTTGCTTATCATGCCAAGTCTGAAAGAGGAAGGTTACGGTTTTCATGGGTATAGCTGGCAGTGTGCCACTATTGCTTCTCTTTAGGGTGTCCTGCTCTGACTCTCCTGCAGTCAGAGGTGTTTTCTGCATCTAACAGGTGGCAGAATTTTTATTGCTGTTAATAACCAAAGCTGTTTGTATAATACAGAAAAATTACTTGAGATTTTACAGGAGGATACTTCTGTCTGTCTAACTAAGAAACTGGCGGCAGAGTTCCTTTAGCTGTCTGTCATTGACAACTTCCCCGAATCTTCACTTACTTCACAATAAGCAGGATATTATCAACTCATCTATGAGATATACTGGAATTAAATTTTGGGAAAAAAACTTCTGGTTGACAAGCATGAGGTGTTTTGACGTACTACTAAAATCTGAATGAAAGGAATTTCTCAGGAGCCGTTATCTCCCCATCTGGATGTAGAAGTACTCAAGGTCGTTCTGTCTATATTTCAAGCTCACCAGATATAAAGAGCTTCACTTTGAATGCTGCATAACCATGCTACCAGTGTGTTATGGCCAAGATAATACAACCTACTTAAGATTAGCTCAAAGACCGTATCACACTGATCACTTCTTTTTAGGTGGTAATAGGCATACAGTGACTTCAGGTCTGTCTGTAGCCATTCACACAGATATGGCTCCAGTGATCAATGCTGTACGTGAAGGATGACTTACTGGACCTATGGGCTTCTTGCTCTTAAATACTCCATGTAAACGCTACTAAAAATATATACAGCTAATCCTATAGTTCCTAGCTCTGATACAACAAGGCCTGTCATTTTCATAGGTGATTTGGCTTGTTTCTGTGGAACTATGAAATCCAGCAACTTTATTTAGCATTCAAGAAGAGTCTTAGACCTCTATTTATTAACCAGTGCAACAAACAGAATTTAGCCTAAGATAGCATTGTATATGCTCTTGACTGACAGGTAATGGTACTTATATGATGCCAGTTTTTCTATGCTTTTAATGAACCTAATTTTCATTAATCAATCTGCCAATCTTCAGCAAGTCAAAAGTATAGAATTAACCTTATAAGGTCATGCTTCAAAATGACCAGTCTGTTTCCATTTCCAGCAGGCAGTAGCACAAACTAAAATTAATATTCATTTGCAGCTGAGCAATTCTTTCTCTTGACTTGATCACTTTTCAGTGTTTGAAATTATTACTTTATTATTAAAAGCACTAACAGTAATTACCACCAAGAGAAACTGTGGAGTTTGACTGGCAAAATCCTTCATTTACCTTTTTTCTCTTCAGCTTAATCTAGTGGATTTTAATGTATTTTTCTCCATTTCAAGTCCTTCAGTACTTTCAATGGGAAAAAAAAAATTTGAGGACCTGGAGCTCACCAGAAAGCCTGTAGTACCAAAGCAGCTTGTATTCTGCATATATCTATACATATTTTGACTGCAATGGAAAAACTTAAGTGTGGATGTTTTATTTGCAGGTTAAAGAACTTTTATATCCTGTCTTTTTCTCACTTACAAAGGAAAAAAAAAAGGGTTATTTTTAGAGGTAAACATTTCAATTTTTAAATTTGCATAGATTTTAAATACATTGCAACAAAAGTAGATCAGAGATGAGTTTATCATAAAGAAGTGCATGTACAAGATTCAAAACCAAGTCCCTGTTATCTAACATGACATGTTTCCTGTGAAGCTATATTAACTGCCAATCAAGTCTCTGAAGATGAAAATTTGGAGCGTTTCTGTATGTTGGAGAGTGTGATCTATTAACCATTCTGGAGGAAAATAAAAAGATCTTGTAGGCTCAATAGTCCTTATTATCTGATCATCATGCAACAACTTTGTATCTAAGATTATGGGCTTTAATTTGTTGGGAGTTAGCCATCTATCTGATGGCTGCAAAACACCCAGGAAAAATGTGCCTATGGATAATAACCCACGAGAACAGAGAGAAATTAGCTATCTAGTTAATGATTTTAAGTTACAGTATCTTCTCCATCATCACAAGCTTAACCACTGGGATCTTATAGGGAGAAAAGACTGTGATATTTTTACAGAGATGCAGAAGTTTAGCGGAACAGCTTTCAAAGAAAAGAGTCGAGAATTGGACTGGTACAATGACTATCTACAAATTAATATTTTACTGTGGCGGTTTGTAATTTGGGATCATTACTCACTTGCTAAGTGGTTCTGCAGTTCATCACTACTTAGGAACAGTTAAAACTGCTGAGGTTTTGGGGGAATAGGGAAACACCACCTTTTTTTGGTGCATTTGTTTCAGTGTAAAATTCTTCCTGTACCGTAAAATGCTTCTAACATAGCTTTCAGCTGTAGAAAGGACTGTTTTCTCTCTATTCCACTGTTCCTATTGTGTTCAATTTTGCCAGTACAAATAAAAATAACTTTAACAATCAAAACAGTTTTTAACTGTGTCACATTTAATATTCGTTTCATCTCACAGTCAGATTTTTCAAGAGAGAATTAATCTAGTAAGCATGGAGCTGTTTTGATCTAATTAGCAAAGTAGCAAGCTTAATTTTGAGTGATACAGAGAATGCATTTTATCACTGCAAAAAAGCAAGAAATCAATTGTAACTTTCAATGTCCTGTTGAACTTGATTACATCATATGTAGTATAAAGCACTGACATAATCCACCTCTGATTTTGAGACCTCAAGGAAGGGTGGCTGTGACAGTGCCCTTTCAAATAACATTGAAGCATCAGCTCCCATGTCAACATCGTGCTCTAATCAGTGCAGTCTTTTTTGTTGCAGGGTCTTCCACCTTATAATTGACCCTGACATATGCTATTCACTCTACCCCTTGGCTTTGGACATAAAATTCCTGTCATGGTCAATTATTAGGTGATAGAGCCTGCAACCAGAGGGACCATTACTTAAAATCACCCTATGCAGTAAGCCCTGAAGTGACCAAATTCAAATCTAACTGGAGGGGAAGAGGGAATCTAGTCTTTGATAAAAATAATCTTTTCACTTCTATATAGAAAAATGTCAATTTCCTTCATCCTATGCTTTACTGAGACAAATGGTGACAGTACTATTTCTGAAACAGGTTAAGGAAAAGTACAAAAGCCTTTACCAAACTCTGCATACTCTGAAATGAGGAAATTGTCTGTATGAGCATATAGTATGCATAAAAACTAGATTACACTACATTTGAAAGGCAGATCAAGAGTGACAAGTGGGCAAGTGCTAAAAATAAGGGCATGTTACTTCCTTTCCAACACTGCTTTGTCTATATGCTTTCTTTGATGTTGTTTAAGCTTTGAAGTAAATACTTCGCAAGAGTCTGAAAGACACTTCTGATTACTATATCAGTAAGAACTGGTTTTGAACAATAAGATCTCTTTTGATTGTCCCATTGGTTCTATAATGCCTGAGAAAGTGGGCAAAGACGAAAACCAGGATGCCTTTTAGTGTAAGCATTATGATTTTCAAAAACATACAGTTTTGCAGTCACTATGTTACTTCAGTAACATTACAGAATTGTTGCAACTTCAAGAATAAGAGCTGAGATAAGCAGCAGTTTACCATCCATCTGCAGAGATTTACTTCAAAGGCCAAGTTGTGAACATGGATTTATATCATAGATTCTTTGGCCGTAGTCACCTGGGCTGTTAACAGACAGGATCAGCTATAATGGACATTAATTTCAATTTGCTAGTTGTCGTTGCCTGGTTTGGATTGTTTATTTGTTTGGTCAGGTGCTTTTTGTAAAAGCTGAAGGGAATTTAAGTAATCTTTTCAGTCACTAATTATTGTCTACAGGAATCTTCCACTGATTTGTTTCACCGTTGACAATTTACTTATTTTTTTTCTACCTAAGCAACCCAGCTGAGAATTTATCCTTAAAAGACCTTTGCAAATCTGAGTTTCACAGGAAATATAAGATGTAATATTCTGAAAAATGTGATTTGATTATGTCCTTATTGCATATCTTAGCCTGAATAGGCAAAGCTCTAATTAGCGTTCATACAATTATCTAAGTCTTTTAAAATCCCATCGGTACTATTTGTTTTAATGATGTATACATAGCATAGCAATCCCAATAAATACCATGCACAGACAAAGCAAGGGCTTTTAATTTAAACAGTACTGCTGATTAATGATGGAGTATTCTGAAACAGTGGCATATGTTCTGGACTTCAATTGTATGGTTGTCTTGAACACCTTCCTGCTGAAGTACACAGTCCTGCATAGATCTGAGAGCTGTTACTCCCAACTGCTGTTACTGTGTGCAGTATCCAAAAAAGTCAATTTTGGAAACTACTGGTTTTGCTACATATGGGTATCTTTACCAGAATGTATACTCCAGCTCAGGTGTATGCAAGACAAAAAAATCACTGTTGCTAAACCTATTAATATATGCAAAGACAGAATCTCCACACCTTCAGAATAAAAAAAAGTGCTGCTCCTAACATACGTGCTTTTTATCTACCCTGCACATATCACGTGACATCCTAAGCATTATTTCATAGAAGAATTAATTCAGCTTTCAGCAGTCTGCAGTCTGTGAAGCAAGGAGAATAACTCCTGGCTGGTTTATGGTTTAAAGCATGATTGAATGTACTAACAGGGCTCCATGAAGTACTCATTTCAATATATTTAATGTATTTTTAAAATATTTGATTTCTATACAGGTCTCATCCTCTAAATACGTGGAGCATCTCTATTGTTCTTAAGAAGCAGAGGCAGTAGAGCCCAAAAATACTGTGACAGCACCAGTAATCTGAATCTCGGAATTTTATTCTCTTGTCAATAACTTGTTGATTGTTGTGTGATCGTTCATATGACTTCAGCTGCTCTTTGTTTCAGTTTCTCTGTCAGTAAAGTCAGCATAGCTCTGTCTTGCAGAGTATTTTGAGATTTGTAGGGGTTTACAACTGCATAAGTTACAAAATAACATCGAAATAAGAATGAAAAAAAAAGTCTTTTCAGAAACCTTTTAAATCAATAGTTCCAAAGATCAATCCCTAACGTTTAGAGTATGGAAATTACAGTAAATACTTCGTTCCTGGTGAATGAATTTATTTATAATCTTATAAATTCATATGTTTATCTTGTTTTTATATTTGTATGCAGGTTCTTTTGGGGACGTATGCAGGGACATCACAAGCAGTGTTTAAATCTCACCACAGCAACTGATTTTTCTATGCTCTGTCAATAACATATTTGCAGAACTGCCAGATGGGGAGAGAAACTGCAGTGAGAAAATAACGGTCAGGTTTGTAGTACTACAAGAAAAAAGGATCAGATATTAGATACTAGATTTTAAAAACATATTTGGACTAACTTCAAACGTTTAATGAACTTCTTAAACAGAAACTTTGCATTGATCTGTCTGCAACTATGACAAAAGGGAAGGGTGGAAAAAATCATAGCTAAACGTGACACAAATCCAAACTAAATACTATTAATAAGGAATATAAGAATGGTAAATATTTGGATGATAAATCTTGTGGCAGTATGGGAGTCAGAAGGTTGCTCTGAGCTTTGCAGTAAAGATTTCTAATAAGGTCTATCTAGTCTCTCCTTCTTCCATTATGGAGAGGACTGGTAAAAAAAGTGGAGCTTTGAAAAATTGATTTTCCCAGGCTCCTCTGTATACAATAGCATTAAAAACAAACATTTAAGATAGCAAACTTGCAAAACCTCAGTGCATTTTTTAACCCATTTTCAGGCAGCATTAGATCAACCACAGAAATAATTGCTGTCACTTTGTGCTTTTTGACCAATAATTCTCTGTATTTCCTGCAAGAAACTTGAGTGATGCAAATTACCTTATTTTTACAGCATGCTTTTATTAAATAGTTTATTATTTTGGCAGACTAATAAAGATTTTGGTATTTGCTTTTATTTGCAATAATATTACCACCACATAAAAAAGGATTTTATGTTCTTTTTGAGGAACAAGGAGGATAAAAGTGTTGATGGATAGTGCAACTAAGGCATCAGCAATGAGCTGGAAATGAGACACATAAATATGAAAGCAGAGCTAAGAAAATAGAACTGCACCCTTGGCCTTTCTTAAAAGAACACGCACATGCCATGGTTCATTCATACAGTTACAGAAACTCCTTTTGTTTTCAGCAGGTCAGTCAAAATATGCAAAGACTAAACTATTACTCAGATTCTCAATTGTTTGGCATGTTTCTGTAGTTAATGGGGTTATGAAATGTTTCTAAACATTTTGAGAAATGACAGGAGATAATGATGATTTTTTTAGAAGATGTATATTTTATTTGCAGTATAAATTTGTCCCTCATTCTAGCTACATTTTAGCCAAAGGTAGTGAAACAATATCAATTTTCAGTTTTCCTTTTTTGCCCCCAAACTGACCTAATTTATCAAAGATCAAAGAGCAGAGACCTAGTAATCAGGTTAGACAGTCACACACAAATTATAAAAACAAAATTACCAGTCCTTTAATCAAAAAAGACTAGATAGCATGTAATGGCATTACACTTATTTTGTCTTGAATGGGGAATTTCATTTGAGTTGAAAAAATTGTGACTACTGTATTTATTCTGCAAAAATCTGAGCTCCTCGACAGCTGGTGATGTTGGATGCTTGAGCTATTGTAATCGGAATCAGTTTCCTAAGTTAAGGAATATATTTATTCAAATAATTGAGTATGCCTTAGAAATAATAATATTAACTTGAATGAAAATACTTAATATCTGTATTTTACAAATAGTAACCCCTCAAAAATACAGCTGTTGCAGAACAATATGAACAGAGCAAATACAAAATGAATAAAAGTGAAGAGGCAAAATAACTTTGACTCATTGGAAATTTGCATGTTCCATTTGCCTTTTCTGAAAGGCAATCAGTAAGTAGGAATCATGAAGTATGAGTTTCACGGAAGAATAAATCTAACAATTAATTATATGTCAAGGCTTAAGAATCAAAAAACTGCTTATGCCCATTGCCAGTCATTCACTCCCTGTCAGTAGTAGTTCACATCTTTCCTGGGATGGCATCCAACCACAGTGGCATCTAAAATATAGCAGGCTATATTGTTACAGTTGGAGGTGAAATTGAAAGTTGCACCAAACAGAAGTGACAAATTCACATTGCTCAGTGTTGCCTAGCAATAAGTGATGAGTTTATTATGAACATTGACTCTATCCATCCTAAAGCGGCTTTGTATTCACAGCAAAATGCCAGTACTTTTACAGGCAAAGGGGGCAAAAATAGAGTGGGTAGAAGGAGGAAATAGTAATAGTAGTTTTAAGAACTTTCTGAATTTCAAGATTCCTCCCTGTCTCTCAGGAACTGCTCAGGAAGTAAAAAGCAGAGCCTGCCTCTAGCTGAACTCTTGAGATCAGCCAGGTAGCTTGTTACCAATCTTAACCATCGTTTTGAGTGCCCTTAGTAGTGTCATTTCATTAGTAGTGTGCTTGTAGCTCAGAAACTTCAAATACATAAAATCTTTACAGGATGTTCTCAAGAACTGCTCAGTAGTTGCTTTCATTGTGCAGAGTTTGCCATTTGCTTCAGCTAATTTTTTCCCTTTTTTTTTTCTTAGGGAAAAGGACAAGATTTCAATGGGAGTTATCCCTCCACAGACACCTCGCTGTTTTCCTTTTTAACCACTGCTTATATGGGAGAACATTTAATTCTATCTACCTCAGACATTAGACTATGTCTTTCATAGCATTAATTACCTAATTGTTCAGATAAACAAATCAGGATTTCCAAGAAATATTTAGGTATCCTTGACGACCTCACTGGCTATCCACCCACATTTTTAGGCACCTGATCAATTGTAAGAATCTACACAATAGCTCCTATTAAAAAAAATATCCAATAACTGATGTATTTCTGTGCTTTTATGCCATCTGCATTTTGACAACTGAATATTTTTGACGTGGTCCATTGTGTCCAAGTTCACATCAGCTTTATTCCTCTGTTTTAAACATGTCACTATATATATGATAATAAAATGGGTTACATCACACATTTTCTATTACAGTTTGGGGTTCACAGCGGATTATTTTGAAGTGACAAAAATTTACCAGAAGTATTTTTATTACAAGGATGCATTTATATTATAAAAATAATAGATTCAGTAAATTCTATGTAAGTCAAATACGATAAAGTTACAAAACAATTGTGATTTTAAGAGGCTTTAGAAACAAATACAAAAACTAAGGATGAGGTGTAGAGATGATTTAGTTTAGATAAAATAGGTGAAGTCTAGATAAAATATGCTGTCCTTTATATTTATGAAATGGTTATTTAAAAATGTGAATGCAGAATTATCTCCTTAGCTTACATGTTCACCTAGACAAATCAACTGAGCCTGTAAAAAACAGAGGGTTTAATTTTTATATTTTGTGTGCAAAATGGAGCAATTATCTCAAATTCTTATTTATGCAGTAAGCTTTGCAGGTACAAAACCGAGGTACTTACATTTTGTAAATGTTTTTGTAGAACCTTTAGTAACTTTGGTCCTTTCTTTATTTCAGATTCAACGTGTTACAAACAAACATATTCCACCTGTTACAACAATCTGGCATATTACTTTCTTGATACGTGATGATACAATACCTCTCAGGTTTGCTGAGTAGCAAAGAGAAATGTAAGCAAATGAAAAGGTTTTCCACTTTCACAGTTTTTTTTCTGCTTAGGGTTCTGTTTGTCTGAGAACTGTATGAATAGAAGCCATATTTTATAGTATTTCTTTAACCTCTGCCATCTGGTGTAGGTTATTTTTTTCCACCGCCAACATATCCTGGAGGCCCCAGTACCAAAATGTTTAATTTCTAAGCAAACATTTGGACTTTATAAATCCAGTTTAAAAAAATAGAGCATTATTTTTTTAAACTATATATTGCATTTGCCACAAGGGATGACATTAATAAACACACAGACAAGTATGTGGGTTTAAAGGCTTCTGGCCACAAGTTCTGTGGCATAGCTACAGAAATGTCCAGACCTGATGTCTTTATTCACTGAGTCATGCTCAGTTATTGCAAAGCAACTGGAATATCGCCTGCTGACCTATAGTCTGAAGTTGTATCATGGGATTTGCACCACCATAGCCAAAACCTTCCAAATCAAGAATGGTTTCTGGTGGATAATACTCATCAAAGCCAAAGCTTTAGTTGCTCTATTTTTTAAATATAAACTAAAGTCACTTCACTGCAACAGGAGAGGTTTATTGCTACAAAAGAATTTGAGCAAGTAGGTAACCACTTAAAAAAAACAGGAATGCAATACCCACATCTCCAGCAGCTTCCTTATGTTATATCTGAGGAAGAAGGACACACAAAAACTGTGCATCAGAATTCTGCTACCAAGAGGAGAAAGTTCATTCTAAATTTACAAAAGCGTAATGTTACATTTTGTACTAACCAGCAAATTCTCAAATCTCAATTTGAAATGTGGTACTGTGGATTGTCCCAAGTTGATGTTCAGTCAGAGGGAAAAATTGAAAAAACTTGCTTCTGCAGAGGATGGGCAGGTGTACACAGTTCATTTTAATCAGTATGCTTCAGAGGCAGTCGCTGGGGAAAAGACATAGAGAATATGGATGCATAGATAATAAAGGAGGACATTTAAAGCTGTGTATTAGCAAGATCTGAAGAGTAAAGAAAAGAAAAGAAAAATAACTCTCTTGTTACTTCATTCCCATTTAGGAAAAGGTCTGAAAAACACCCCTTAGGAACTCTCACTTCTTTCTATGTCCACCTGGATAAAAAAAGGGAGGTTTGGCTTTATCTGTAAATCTAAAATGTCAGTGATAACTTGCTTTACCACCTTCTCCTGAAGACCTTCCTGCTCCTGAAGAGTATTCAGAAACATGTTTTTGGCACACACTGATTCCTTTAATGAAAATCACAAAATGTCTTTACTTCTTACTTTTTATTCAGTTTCAAATTAAGTGTTAATAAAAACAAAGAACAGTAAATAATCTAATTAAGAAGTGGTTCTTTTCTGAGGACTGAGCTGTAATGCAAAAACTGCACCCATTTAATTGAATTAATTTAGAATTTGACTAGTTTAATCAGTGCAATCTGGTAATGAAGATTGTGATATTTGTTGAATTTAAATGATAATTCTCCTGGGGCATCTGCTGAACAGTATGGATGAAGAGGTGACGTATCACCTTTCAGCCAATCTGCAATATGAAATTGTGTATCACTTTGCAAGACCACTAATTGCACTTATTTTAATATGCTTATAAACAGACATCTGGGGAATGAACATCCTGTTCCTACTATGGGGACAGTGGCTTCTCCTGCGTGATTGGACAACTGGTTAAATTGTCCCGGTATGAGTCATCAGAACAGATAAATCAGTGCCCACACTGCAGTCTGTTTAGTCGTCAGTGAAACTTGTTTGGTTTAATCTAGTAATTTTCTGATAGTAGCTTGAGACCATTCACATTTTTTCACTGTGATCTTTAAACCTTCTTGTGTGTAGATGACAGCTTAGACATGCCCTGAAAGATTTACCTCAATATTTCTTAGTAGCCATTAATTAGGACGCCTAGCAAAACTATGCTTGGATTTGTGTTGCGCCTGGACTTTCCTCTCTCTCCTCAGCACCTCTTACCAGTCAGCTCACTCTCTGATACAATTCTGATTCTCAGTGAACTGCAGCTTGGATGTCCTGTGCCCAGCTAGGGATTTTAAGTATTAGCATAAAGTAAGTTTAGCCTGATGAAACCAGAGGTGTGCTACCAGTCCATCTTTTTATCTACACTCTTCTGCCACAGCTTTTCCTGTAAACATTTTTCAGAGGAATGAAGATCACGGTGTTCGTGCAGATTTTGTGAATATATAAACCTGTGAGGGAAAAAAAAAAAAGAAAAGTCAGCGGTCCAGCAGGTAAAAGACTAGAGTAAGTAGTTACATATTTGGCCATGATTGCAGTGCAGAGCCTGCCACAACACTGCTGTTTGCCACATCAGTAGGAAAACGACATAAGAAGAATCTGGGAGTAATTTTCATTAAATTACATCTTTTGTCATTTCTGTCTTAAAGCTTGGTGCTAAACTGGTCCTAGTTCACAACCTCCCCCAGAAGAGATTGGAAGGGAGGAACCTGAGACTAAACTCTGGCATGCACACTGAACTGATAGACCTAACTCCTTCTGAAGGACAGGTTCTGGGCTCTGACTTTCTTCTCTGTATTTTCTACTTAACAGCGCCCGTCTCTGTTTTTCACTTAGATCTAAGTCCTATTCAGATTCGTCTGCTGCAAGTCTGCTTGCCAAGGGTTTCACAAAGTGCTTTTCACGAAGTGCTTGGCTTTGTGATGCCATTGTGAGGCTTTAGGTGTTTTCAGAAGCATGGTTGTAGTTCTCATATGCACTGTGATCAGTCCAATAAAAATGAAACTATCTTTAAAATCTATATGGAAATGAACTCACCCAGATATTGAAGTAAGTGGATTTCTATCAGGATTGAATTGGTTCTAAGATTTAGATTTTTATTTTTGCTGAGTATTCAAATGCTTACTTAATAATTGCTGATTTTTTAATAAATGTGATCACGTATCATGTATTGCCTATTTTTATTAGGTGACATGTGCATGGAGAACAAGAAGTGCTACCCTAAAGATCATACTTAACATATCTACCCATGGACAGCGAACAATAAACAGCCTCTGGAGCTTGGCAGAAGTTTCAGTCAAAGGTCATCATGGACTTTGCATAGTTTTGTTTCTTGTATGATAAGTAGTCAAATAAATTTTCAGACATTGGAAGTGTATTTTTCTATAACACAAATTTTTAAGCAGGTTTCTTGGCATGCATTTTGTTTGTACTGTGCTTGAGGTTGGTTATGGCATTAGTGGTTTGTGTGTTTGTGCATGTTTGCATTCCGTCTGTTTATGAAGTATTTCACTGGTACCCTTACACAGCATGTGGTCGGTTGAAGATTGTTTTTGATAGCCTGCGTAGTCATCATGCATTTTGCTGAAAGGCTTTTACACTAAAATACGTTAAACACTGCTTGTCAGTTAAGTAAAGACAGGCTTGCAGGTTGTACTCATCTTCACAGAAGTTAGATAAAAAAAATACCTGCACCATTTTAAAGGTGAAAGTGTGAGTTGGTGGCAATTTTTCCAACAATCACGGCAGTTTGGTCTATTTGAGTATCATCAAGATAGGCCAATTCTATTAATAACTGGAACAGTAGTATATTTTTACTATCCTAGATGTCAAAAATAATTAACAAATGACTCATTATAGTATAGTAATACCATGTGTGTAAGTCATTTTTTATATGAACTACAGAAGCAAACCCAAACCTCTAGGAAGATAATATAAATCACTTCAGTCTGTAATTGACAGCTAAGTATAGGCAATACTTTCAGGACCCACACACAGGGTTGTGAAATTAATCTGTGAATTACTCTGGGCTTAGATTGTTAGCTGATATTTTTCCTAGTGTTTTGAAAGTATAGGTTGTTCAGCATGTGTCTAACAAAACATTACAGGAATAGTATTTGCAAAAAAATGTAGATGCTGAACACCTCTAGACACTTACAGGCATCAGTTCAGTAAGGATTTTGTGAATGCTACAGAATAAAATATTGTGTTTTTATTTAGATGCCTCACAGCTACTTTAGGAACGTAATTCTCCCCATGAATCTTGTCCTATAGTTCAAGAAACATTGCTTCTGCAGAAATTATTAAGAATGTGCATGAAACTTAAACAGAGCTGACCAATAATAAATGCTTATGAAAATTTCACTATTTTATTACTATTTTTACTAAAATACTTCGCAGGTGATAAACTACATGTATCAGCTCCAATTTTCTTGAGAATATTTTCATACAAGTACACATCTTTTCTTCCTATCAGAATAATATTAGACACTACTAATACTTCTTTTATATTTCTGAGATGTGCATTTATGAAAGCTTAAAATGCATTTCATTAAGATTATGTGTCTTGAACATGAGAATAAAATTAATGAATACCAGTGAAAACATTTCATTTATGTTGTGCAGTTTTTCATCTACGGTCTGAATGTAAAATATTATACTGCTGTATCATTTAGAACTCCATGCTGTGCTGCATTACTGTAGTTGCTTTTTATGTATAGCACTGTACCATACAGTGAGATTTTTACTTAAGAATAATTATTTAAGTGACTTGAAGTGAATTAGAAAGAAGATAGCTAAAGGTAGAATTTAGACCCTTTAGCTACTCTTTCTGCTTGTAACATGCCATACCTATGTAGTTATTCCTGAGAAGCCTAAATTCAGTCCACAGAAAATAACGTTTCTGTGCCTCAAGACATAGGAGCCATTCATACGGAAATGAGAAGCAAAATGTGTACAGAAATAAACTTTACATCTTTTGACAGCAGCAGCAGGTTCATAGTGTCAGGAAGAAAAAAAAATTATGAAAGGAAGCCAAGCCTGACAAACTGAATTGTGGCTCATCTGAATGTTGTTGAACTTCGTTTCACTAACAAAGCAGTGGTATATTTTTTCATGAATTAACAATTTACAGTTTAAAAATTGAAAATTATAAAAGCTCCTTCCTATCGCCAGAATATATTTGTTCTAAAATGATTGTGTATGAACTATATACATTCCTAGATCCTGGCAACTATACAGGACTTATTCAGTATTTTAAATTGGGACCAGAGAAGGGATTTTAGTAAAAGGTAAACAACAATAATACAAAGGACTGAATTTTGCAATAATTTGTATGGAAATGTGTGTCCATGCAGAATCAATGTAAAAATCCAAATAATCCCGGTATAAGGAGTACTATGTATCTGTATATTAATATGCAATATTTTATAGAATGTAGTATATTCTACATTATTATATAAGGAGAGTATATGTACTATATTGAAGGTGCACACATCATACATAGATTCCATCTTCCAGTTCTTTTTTTATAAATCAAGAGTGATTCTGATAAAGTCAATACTTAAAACATTGTAAGAGGTTATCGTCAAGTCCACTATATATAGTCAACACATATATTAACATTTAAGAGATGAGCCCAGACAGTACCTAACTACTCATTTTGGATGGTGTCCAAATATGCGGTAAACTGCATGTATTCCATGTATTCATGTTGTAAAGAAGACCTATGTAACTTTGTTGTTCTTGAAAATAGAACTTAACTGTTATGTTATTTAAGTGTTTTCAACATTTTAGCCTTGACATTTTGTGTCTGAGTACTGCCTGAACAACAGTTTAACTTCTAGGAAAGTTAAACAGATCTTTTGGGACTTACAGCATGTAAGAAGTTAGGCGCTGATCCAGAGAGCATGATATTTGTAACCCCCTAGAAAGCATCTTTAAGTATTGAGAAAGTATTTCTGATTTTTCAAACAATATTTCAATTATTGTCTAAAATTTTGCCTTTAATATATGAAAACATCCCAGGAGATTGAGAATACGTTCCGCTTCATTATATGGATTGCCTTCAGACATCATTACCCACTAAAAGTCACTTCAGTTTCAAGTGTGAATATTTGCTATATAAGAAATCAAGCAGTTAGTTAACTATCCACTTGAAAAATAAAATTCTGTCCTTAAGACAAAAGGAGAAGGACATTTTTCATGACATTTCCAATGAACTGGAACTTCTTACTTCAAATGATATTCCAAAAACTTGCTTTATCTTTGGAACTGGGTCAGAGTTTTTGTAGCCTTGATAGAATTGGCATCCTTTCTCCAAACTGAAATATGCCAGCCGTAGTACTTTTTCAGCAATATAGTTATCACGCAACAAATCTTTGATAAGGCCACATATGTAACATTTGTGTTATAGACATCCATGAACCTGCAAGGTTATGTGACTGTGAATAACCCCTTCTGCCATTTGATGTTACTAAGACTTCAAAAAGCTTGACCGTGAGACAGACTTCTTTCCCTCCCAAAAGGCTCAACATTCTTTTTGTGCTACAGTTTTTGGAAGAACTCTTTGTTTGAAGAAGCTGGGCAGGGTAAAGCTGGCAGACTGGAACACTGCCCTGATGTGTTGTGACAGACATGTAATCTGCCATTTGACCACTGGTTCACACATCAGTGTTAATGTGAATGTGACACCTCTCAGCATACTGTTAATCATGCATTACTCTTCTGTCTAAAACGTGGAGATATAGAGTAGGCTTTTATTCTTCTTAGAAGACTACACAAAAGAAATCTAGTGAACTGAAAATTTACAGCCATAAAGGCAAGCTGATTGACAGCTGCAAATCATAGTCACAGCAACATTGATATATACATATTTATAGATCTCAAGATTTCAAAACTAAAAAGGATCATTAGAAAATCCTGCTTAATCTATGCATTAGCATTCCTATTCCAAATGTGCAAGGAGTCAAACATGTAGTCCCATATCAAGTGTGAGGAAGCCTACAAGATGGCCTTAAATAGTCCAGAAATCAGATCAGTTCAGCTTTCTTTTCCTTACTAACACTTTTTTGTCTCTTGGGTTTTGTTTCCTTTTCTCCTGGTGTTTCATCACCAAAGTGCCCAGGAGTTCATCTGCTTTCATTCAACTGAAATGCATGTACCAGATGGTGTAAATAGCCCAGTATATTTCAATCCTGTATCCATGTCAAAAAAAAACCAGGCAGACTGCTGCAATTCTTGGTTGCTGCACCTCATGGTATCAAAGGCTGGCTACGAAGAGTGACACTGCTTGACAATGAATAAGATTTTTCAGGTCTGGCAGGGAAGTTGCTTTGGAAGCTAAAATCCTGCTTCTACTCTGTAGGAGTTGATTTTCATGATTAATTAATTGTGTTTATGCTAATCTACAAAGGATGTAAAGAAGTGTAAAAATAGAGTTACAAAAATGCGTCTATTAGGATACCTTATAGTAAACATTTAATCACCTGTATTTGAATTATATTACCTGTTTGCTTGCTAGAATCATCATAGAAATTGACCTATAATATAAAGTTCTATACTGTACTTCTCAGCGCACTTTGACAGGAGAATGACTGCAACCTGCTTTTGCTATGTGAAGTCTGGAAGTATCTTGAGGATTAGGGAGTACAGGCACTTTCGTCTGATAGCAGTTGCTTATAATTTGACCATAAAAAATTAAATATCTCCGTAGTAAAACGTTACACTTGCAAAAGCCTTAGCTCTACAAAAATGTTGTTATAAGGTTTAGAAGAAAGGAGAATTGTATTTGTCTTGGAAAACAGAAGCTGCAGATAGTTGTTGAAAGCTGTTTGTGGCCAGGGCTGACGTTCTTATTTCAGTTTTCTGACTCTCACGTACTATAATAATAACACAGAATACGAAAGAAATTTTATTTCTGTATTCATTCTGGCATGTAACAAACCTCACAAATAACAGAAGACTCCTGTGTGATGCTTTTGGACAGCAAAGTAATGCTTTCTCACCCTGTCCTCTTCACATCTGCAAGACTATGTGTCCCTTTAAGACCCAGACAAAATATTCCCCTGCCTGTTTCAGGGTTAGGTGTGTAAACCTTGATCTTCCCCCTGTTTATAATCTAGGGTATGAGAAATTTAAAACCTACTGGAGCATTCTTCTTTGACTAATTTTCAGTGGTCTGTGGGATAACTTATAAGTGGCCCAGGAAGGGACATACAGCCCTCTTTTACCTGTTTACCTTCCTGTCCAGCTTTAAAGATTTTCTCTGTATTTTTTTATTCTATTGAACATTCATCAATGTTCTGAATCCTCAAACAAAATTTTTACCACTGAAGAGACAGAAACCCAATTGGGAAAGCTATCTTTGTTCCTGAACAGAGAATTTCGGGATAGAGTACTACAGAAGCATTCACATAGCTGAAGGAGCTATTTTAGAAGAAATTATAGTAGAGTTAGCTGCACATTCATTTTTCATGGGTGTACGTGTACCACATATATGGATATTCTTGTTGACAAATCTATTTATGTGTATTTGTATACATATTCAGAAGCTCTAATTTTCCTGCAGTCATGGTGTAGGTGGTTCTTCTCATGTGCTTTACAGTTACAGAAATATAAGTTTAAGCAGATGATACTGAAAATAATTATTTGTATAGCTAAAGGTGACTAAGAGGTTAGGTAAGAATCATCAAACAGGGCATGGCAGCAATTTGTATTTATGGGAAGAACGTAAAAAATAAGACAGGAGAGAAATTTTATTTAATACAATAGATGGGAGTGCCATTAAAACTGGTAAGAGGAAGGTAATAAAAGGAGGTTTAGATTAAGAACACGAAAAGATCTGGAGAGGAAACTAGTTGCACTAAACGACTATATAATCCCTACTGGAGAGCATTAACTGTCCATTTGCTTTGAGATTTTTGAGAGGCCAAAGGAATAGGAAAATAAATGGTGGGGAAGAAAATTGAATTGGCAGGTAGATGGATTAGCTGACCTATTAGTACTTTTCTATTGCAAACTTCTATGATTTTATGTGGGGAAAATTCCTTTTCAACCCACGCTGGCAATCTGTTTATGTTCTGAAGTATGATGATTGACATCCCTTTTAACTTTTAACCTAGAGAATGTCTCTGTAAGTGTTATTCCTACATATAAATGTCTAATGCTTTTAATAAAAAAAAACCACAAGTCTCTCAATTAGGGGACTGTATCCATGTGCAAATGCAGAATGGAGATCATAACAGAGTCTGAGGTGTTATAGCGGCATGGGCAGCACTCCCACTCAGGAAGGATGGGGCGTTGAGAAGGAAAAGGGAGCATTTGGGGCTTCAAGACTAGAGAGAGAATAGAGGCAAACAAGAAAAAAGTGGATAAAAACAGTCAGAAAGAAGGGTATAATTTTTGGTGAAAGGGGGAATAGGAAATAAAAGAATAGAGAGCAATGGTAAGGTGTTATAACAACAGAGTTATAAGAACAGAGAAGCAAGATAGTAGGGGGAAGCTAATTTACATAGCAGAAGAACACAAACACTTAATGATGTGTTCCTGTTATTATAGTGCCAGAGTACTTCCTACTTGTAAGAGTTTACTCCTTTCATCCCTAGGTAGCCTTATTTTTTTTTTTTTATTTAAAGTAGTGTAATACTTAGTAAGCATTGCTGAAGTACAGTGCATTGATTTTTGTAACAAATAGTATATTTCATAATTAAAGCAGCCTATTCATATTTCTTGTGAAAGAAAAGCCCACCAAAAGATAGAGCATGTATAAAAGTATGGCACCCTAGTATAAAGGAATGTCACATTCTGCCAGGCTTTCCTGGATTCTGCCCTGAATTGGGGGAATGGAGATGGATTTATGAGTGAGAAATCGTGATAAAGGAAATACTTAAGAAATGCTACACAAGCAAAGCTTAATATATTTAAATATTAGCAAAAATGTTCTTCAAACTTCATAACATTAAACTAAAGCCCAGAGTATAAAAAATTATTACAGAGGTTTCCAGTTTCTCAGAAATATCTTTGCAATGTTACTTGTTCTGACTTAAAGAAGTTTGCTGAAGCATCAACTTCATTTCTGTCGAGGGTTGTAAAAAAGATTGAAGCCGGGGCCTGGAATATGAACAAACAATGCATCTAAGTTAGTGCCCCACAGAATATTTTAAAATTATTTAACACAAATCATCTCAGTGTCAACAACTCATCACAGATAAACTATCTAATTAACAGAAGCCATCATAGTATTTGAGAACTCAGTCTTGGCTCAGTTGATATACCAGAAGGGCACTCCTTGATAAGCAAAAATTATAAAGGAAGGTTTAAAAAATGTTACTGCCTGAAGTAGTTTCTTCTTAGTTTTAAATTAACCCTCTGCTAGGTTGGGGGGTTGGGTTGTTTGGTTTTTTTTCAATCTCTGTGAGATAATAGGCACAGGTTGACCTCATGTATATTCCACGCTATGATTCTGTAACACGGTCTATTTTATGATGCAATATTTTTTCAGGGAGTCTGCCAGGGATTTGACACCATGCCAAAATGACAGCTCAGTTAACAAAAGTGTACCCAGCTTTTGTAACCACTTCTGAGATAGTTTTATCCCATTTCTTTAAAATTGCAATGATTGTCAAAATTTTGAAGATATAAAACTTTACTGCAAACCAGTTTTGTGCATCAAAACACTGATGGATATGTGCAGCACCAAACCTGCCACTTATTGGAATCCAGATGCTTCATTTGCCTACATGAAATCTGTGGGCATAGAAAGCTGACAATGGGATCCATAAAAACATAGCATAGACTAAAATTTACCTAAATATCTCGTGGGAAATACTGGAAAGAGAGATTCTTCATAAGTCTCTGAGGGGTGATTTTTACATGTCTGGGTTTCAGGGAGACAACCTAAGACAATAGGATTCATTACCATAAAACTGCTCCACTGAAGGAATGTCTTCTTTCAATCCTATCCCAGGTACATTACTCACTGCAACATTCACGGAGGGTATGGCTGCAATGGGCCCCATCACCTCTTCTGCCTAATGGCTGTTTGAACAGTCAGATAAATTTGACTGCTCAGCCGTAGGACGGTCTGGAGCAGTCCCTCACCCTTCCTCATAAAGCTGTACTCCTGGTATGAAGCTATGCTGGGGAGAAGAGAGGAGCCGTCATGGATTGAAAACGCTAGTGATTGCCAGTGTACGAAGAGCAACACAAGAGCATTCCACTTGCATCAGATATGAGCTTTTGTTTGTTAAGTGTCATGGTTGGACTCGATGATCCGGTGGGTCCTTTCCAGCCTGGTGATTCCATGATTCTATGATTCTATGAATGGTGCATATACCTTTGCTGGTCTTTTTACTCTGTGAAACAATGAAAGAGAACCAGTCTGTATCTCGTGGTAAGTGGTTTTGTTTCTTCACAAATGTCACACCGTTCCTCCAGTGAGTAATTTATATTTTAATTTCCTTCACACTTGTCTATGATGTTGCCCAACAGACCATATCATCCAGGAAGAACTGATATAAGTGAGAAACTTTTTCTGCTGGTTCCACACCTACCAAGCAACAGTCTCAGAGGCTGGATTTTGGTTCTTCCAGGGAACTGCTGGATAGCTGCAGAATGGGCATGTAACACTCTGGTAAATACAGAAATTAGGTTTCACTTCTGAGCAAAAAACCTTTCTGAGCTGTGAAGATGACAAATAAGGGTCAGTAGACCAAAAGGTTTTCCTGGGTAGTACTGTAGAATTGATACGTTGTTCTGTGCTGAAACAGATCACGCTGCTGACATAAAGTCTTGCAAGAGAACGATTTATCCTTAGTTGTTTTACCATTCTTAGAGCTTTTCCCAAGTTTGAACATAGCATACTGTCTACCATCTTAGCAAACGAAGATGCTGAGTTTCCCAAAGATTTTTGAAAAATAATTAAAAAAAAGTGATGGAAACAGAATAATCTACAGATGTTATCTCCATTTTTTCAGCAAAACGCTTCATAATCCAAAATTTTCAGTGGACTAATGGGAAAATGGGTCATTTTCATCTGACAATGCTTGAAAATAAATGTTCCCATCTTGCTCTGAAAATTTTGAATGCTATTAATTTTGGAAATATTTCTTATCATGAATTAATTAAAAATTATTGTTTGGTTTCAGTTCTGTCAGAGCTATTGAGGGAGACCGATGAGGAAAACAGTAAGTCATAGTGCTAATTTTAATGGCGTCAACATGTCATTCAATTCGTAAAATTTAGAGTAGTTCATTTCTTTACCTTGGCATTGTCCTGACACTACAGTAAAGGTGAGGTTGGTCTAGGAAAATTCTGATAAGGAATGTAAGAGTACTGACTGGAGGGAATCTGCAGAGACCATTGAGCTTTAAATGCAGGCACTCATCTACTAGATATAGAATACATACCGGTGTAACCCTATCATCTCTAGTACAATAGACTGAAAAAGTCTGAAAAGCTGTGAACTGCTGAAGGAATATACGTGGCAAGACCAAGACAATTGACAATGTGTTTGGCCCTCATATTCAAAGTTTGGTTAGACATTTATCATTATATAGGTTTAGATAACTTGATGTGTAGTTTACTTAGTGTTATTAGAAGACTAATTTACTCCTTAACACTCCAGGAGACTTCTTTATATATTACATTTGCCATATACAGAGAACGATTATAACTGGGTATGGGTGTATTACCAAAGTCCCTTGTGAGTAGAGGCACCTTATCTTCAGTGTTTTCTTTCGTATTTAATGAATTAATGTTCTATTGAAGTTAGCAGCAGTGATGACGATAACATTCTCGTGCATTCCTCAAAGACATGGAGTATCTCAGATAGTGGTTGTGGAAATAATTAATTTTTCAATTTCCTGGCAGTTCCAGTTAATGATTTCAGATCAATTCAAATTAACGGCAGCTCTTGGACTATTTTCAATGTTTAGCATGCACACATATTGTTTCACCAGACATAGATATGCACAAACTTGACGTTTTCAGAGGTCTTCTCCAAGTCTGGGGAAGCTGCTACGTATATATCCTGCTACATTGAACAGTTCAGGGAAGATCTAGTAACTTTCATCACTTCAAAACAATATAATAATTATTAACAAATTCTAACTGATCATTTAATTTGTTTCTATAAAAAGAGTAGCAAACTCCTAGTAAAAGTGCTAATAACTACCACCACCACCAAGTCCCCAAAACCTCAGGTTCTTCTCTAGCCCTCCTTTGCAAGAAAATGCGACAAGCTAGGGATACCCAGAATTTTATGTGGAAAGACTAATTTTGAAAAAAAAAAATATTCATTAAAAATGGAAGTTGCTTTATTTCTCAGATGTTGATTTGGATTTACACATACTTTGCATCTACAATGAGTACGCACACAACAGAATGACTGGAGTCCAAAATCATCTCTATAACTTCATTGTATTTTCCTGGATCTGACACTGGCATCATGCTGAAGCAGTCTCTCATAAATGTTAAAAACTGGGTTAGTTTGCATCTGATAAATGTTAGAAAAAGGGCTAGCTTTCTAGGGATGGTTCTATCAAATCAGGATTAACATTTTCCACTTAGTCCCTTATGCTTCTGGAGAGGCTGACATAATTTAGTGACTGCAAAAGTAACACCTTTGTCATTTTCATTGTACTTCATTTCACCTTCTCATTTGTGTCTTTTTAAAATAAGATGTCTAACTGAATACAGTAATCAATGTGCCATCGATTTCTATAATGGAATTGTAATCTTCTTTTTTCTATTCTCTATTCCCTTCTTAACACAATTTAACATCTTATTTGCTTTTTTAATCACCACTGAACAAGTCTCTTCATTGAGCTGTCTACAGTAATGCCTGGATCTTTCTATCCTGAGAGGTTACAACTAATTCAGAAGACATCATTATGTATAAATACTTTAGACTGTTTCCACTAATGTATTTTAGGGAGGTCTTATCGGTGTTGAAGCTTAGCTGCTAAAACCGGTTATTTTTGCACAATTCACCTAAAGCTCTTCATAGTCCCCTAATTTAAATGATTCAAATGAGTTTACAGTCTCAGCTGCTTTTCCACATTCAGACTTTAGCCTGTTTTAAATTTCAACATACAGAGTGAACGGTACTTTTGCCAAAACTGCTTTTATGTAGTTAACTCTCTGATCATCACACTGGAAACAAGACTTTGTAGCTGTTCTGTTAGTCTATGATGATATAGTCGCAATACCAACAACCACCAAACAGGATAAACACCTAAGAAGCCCCTAAAAACCACCTACAATTAAATTCCATAAACCAAACATACCTAGCAGCCTGGCCATAACTGCATGTCACAGCATTCATTTATCCCCCTAAAAACAGCTAATTAATCCCAGAATGCTTACCTACTGCCGTTACGCCCATATTTCTGTATTATCAAATTTTTAGAAGTTAAGGCTTCTGCAGTAATCTACTGACTTTCGCTTTGCTGTAGAGATTTCTGCCAGTGCCCCTGTGAATTAGTTTATAACTAAGTCACCCATATCAAAACACTGTAGTCACTAAAATTGTGCTGGCAGTCTAGAATATATTGAAAGGGGGGTTTATATTTTTGACAAGAAATG
The DNA here is from genome assembly GCF_017976375.1 of Cuculus canorus. NCBI lineage: Eukaryota > Metazoa > Chordata > Aves > Cuculiformes > Cuculidae > Cuculus > Cuculus canorus. The sequence goes on along the minus strand of NC_071405.1, from coordinate 60,871,468 downwards.
TTTTGCCTCATTGTCTTCTTGTAAAGAACTGCTTGAATATCGCTGTAAGATTTAAAATCCTTGAAAATATTTACATGATTATGTTCTGTGATGTCTCTTCTTAAAACAAAAAGCTTAATACTGCAGTTAAGCATTCTGATTTCTGCCATTTTCACTGCCTTTTTTTTCTGTATTTGTCTAGAGCATGTTCAGAGTCGTCCTGATCTGTGAGCCTGTCTCTTCACTGCAATCACAATACAATTGGAAGGCAATAAACACAAGAGATGTATGTCTTATTACACCTCTTTAGGTTCCATTATATTTATCTAAGAGTGTTAACCGTTACTGCAAAGAAGCTCACTGTTAAACGGTTTTTCAGGACAAACTAAATACCTCTTAACACATGTAGCAATGAGTTCAATGATTTTAATTTTCTATTTCTTCAGAATTGGGAGACAGGTGTAGTTACATCTACGCACATAACTACATTAGATTGCTGGATTTCCTAGAATTTCCTTCATTAAGTATTATTTTTTTCATTAAGTCTGTCCATTTAGCCTTTGTGTAATAGCTAGGGGTAAAGAATCTTCAGCCTTTTCAAAAGACAAGTTTTCTGCTATAAACAGCATGCCATTACAACTCAACTGATTGCAAAGAATTTGCGGTGTGATTCAAGCCTTTCATTGAACTGATATCATCCACTCAACCTCAGCAATACCTTAGAGAAATACAAAGCAGAATAACTGTCTTTTATATTGTATTCTCTCATTACAAGAATAATAGAGATGCCATGAACGTTGCAGAGGTGTCACATTAGCTGCTCTGTGTTAGAGATGAACTAAATAGTGTAAAGGAAAGAGAACTTATTGTTAATTTTTTTTACAAGGGTGGAATAGATGAACACTGCTTACAAATGAGCCTTATTTAGTTTTAAACACATTTCCCGAAGTAAATAGTATATTTCCCTAATTTTCATGTCTTTTGGTATGCTTCCAAAAAACTTGGAAGTGAATTAGTGTGCAATTTGCATCCAAATCTCAGCCAAGGGGATGTGGTTTATTATAATACATGGCCCTCCTAATTATTGAACAGCCCGAGAAAACTAGGCACAGTGTGCATCTGTTATTGCTTGACCACACTGCCAAACATAATTTGGCAAGCACAGAAATGTACATTGAGCAGACCTACAGTCTAATTTGCATTAGTTTGTAGTAATTATATGAAAGCTATAACTGAACCAAGCTTGTCCTCTCTTTTTAGATCACATCATTCTTTTTGAAAAGAAAAGGAATCTTAACCACAAATCCAAAACAATTAAATAGCACACACATCCACAACCCTGAGAAACTCCTTGTTTATTGAGTAGACTTCCTCATTGTTATTTAATCATTATCCAAATATTATTTCTGTGTATTCTGTAAAAAAAGAAAACCGTTTTTTTTCCCCCTGATTTTTATATGGGCTTTTCTGTGTTTTCCTTTATTGACATTCAGAAAATTTTTATCTCTGCCAAATTCTAAAACCCTGTATGATTCAGTACCGTGTAGCATGTGATTAAAATCAGTGGCATTTTTAAATTCAATCCTAAGGAGGAAGGGGAGGAAAGTCCTGCTTTTCATAATTTGTCTTTGACCCTTTTCCATAATTATTTAATCCTCTGAGATAAAGGAAGCAGTCTCATGATACACCATCTTCTGTCACAGTAATGCTGGAAAGTAGTGGCCAAAGCTCAGGGAAGCTGGGATACTATAGTAAAAATACCTGCAGATTGTGACCAACAAAAGTTGCAAAGGAAAATTCTTGCTTCCTCTCTTAAATTTCTAGTGAAATTATATGTTCAGATGTAAAGACATGTACATTGTGGCTCTACATTCAAGGTGCTGGGAAACCTAAACTAAGCCAGTACATGAGGAAATACAGCAGAATCTTGTCTACAGAAATTATAGTTTTATGACAGTTATTTTGTAACTAAAGTATTTTCCTGAAGTGCCAGAAGATGGGGCATAAAAAAGGTGAGAAAAAAAAAAAGTCAGATTCAATTCCCATTGAAATCAATGACAGAAACTACTATTCACTCCAACAGCCACAAGATCAAGCACAGAGGAAGGGGAGGTTTTTTTCTCCCTTTCTTCTTTAAGTAAACACTGGCGTTTTCTGCTTCAACTGCAGAGGCTGGGAAGCAAAGACATAGTCTTTGTTGTTGGCAAACAGCTTGACATTTCATAGTATCGGACCAGTCATAGGGCTTTCAATACAGAGTTTGGGTATTAAGGAATAACTGTATAGTCACTATGTAGTTAGATATTCTCAGATAGCTTAGGATAATTATTAGCTGGCATATCCAGAGTCACATAGAGTTACTGTGAAATGACCATACGGAGATTATGTAAATGAGTTTCCAAGAGTGAAAATGCAATGAGTATAAAAGTGAATAAAAACTGCTGAATATCACTGAATGAGTGAACACTACCTCTACAGTCTGGTTAGCCTACCAAATCTATTTTCATAAACAAAACCAAACTTGCAATGAATTAGAGTGGAGAAGAAACCCTAATGAACCTAAGCTACTTCCCTTTACAAATGGCATTTCACAGTTGACCAAAAGACTCAATTTGCTTTCACATTGTATGCAGAAAATAAAGGTGTGTTTGCTTATGCAATACCTGCTGCGGAACTGCCTTATTTTCCTCTTTTTTTTTGTTTTATGTAGTTCTACAATAAAATTGTAGCTGCAGAAGGAAACAGCTTTTTGCTGAACCAGTCTCTTTCCACATATATTTCTGTTCACATCCTCTTCCTTCAGTGGCTGAAGTAAAGCAATGGAGGAAAGGAGCTGGGGGAGGGTGCTCTAGAGAAAAAACACACTATTTTGCTTTTATCAGTGCCAGAAACTGCTCCATCAAGAGCAATCTGTCTTTATCTAGTTTGATGGTATTTGGTTTTTTTGTTTACTAATGATATGATTAATTAAAACCCAGTTGTTGAATAGTTATTACTGCTGATAAATACAAAAAGCACATTTGGTTAAAAGTGCAGAGTTGCTTTCTTTTTGTTTTCTGTTTTTTTTTTTTTCTCTCGTAGATCTGAGAATATCACTCATCTTTACGCAGGCAGGGCCAGGAATAAAATACCTCTGCTCACTGGTCCTTTCTGTTAGAGGAACATTTTCTTGTAGATATCAGTTTTGTTATAGTTCAGGTACCTCACCATAATAGATTCATACACTTTGCATACATATAATTTAATACATATAACAATACATATAACGCAAATTTTTCTGAGCTGCAGGTTCCTTATGAAAAGGGATTTGACATGCCTGGTATTAAGCTTTTTCTTCTAACAGTCACATTCAGAATGACTGCCAAATAGAAGTCACTTGGTTTTCAGAGCTAGAAAAATTCTGCAATATACAAAGGACAGCATGCAATTAATAAGTTTGAAATGAAAATATTTTTTCTACAATTGTCTTCATCAACTTTCCCCATTTTTTACTCAAAAAGTTAACCACATTTATCCAACTTCAGACATGTCCAGAAATATGAGCTGTTTCAGAGCATATAAGTTGGATTTCCACTCTGAACTACCAAGAATAGCCACTGAACTCCATTCAAGACTTACTTTGTAGTTAAAGACCTTAAATCACCATGTTAAAACCATAGTTTTGGATATACGTATGCAAACCACTTTCTGTTAGAGAGACCCAGCACAGAAGATGTGTGTGCTATGCTATAGGTATAGGTTCTTTCCTTTCAGTTAACTGATGGGCACCTAATGGCGCCTGAACTATGTGTATCTCTTCGAAACAGATGTCATGTGAACTTTTTGCAACATGACTTCTTAGGAATTACACATTTTCAGCTTTTGCAAGTTGCTGCAGCACAGTTTGATCTCCAGTCATTTCCAGCTGCGCCATCAGACCTGGTATCACTGCTTAGAAAGAGCCTTTTGAATGAACAGGTAGGTTTAATAACTTCTAGGGAATATCTAGGAGCCTCTCATAGTTCTGTGCAATGATGGCTGAGTTTACCCTCAGTTAGGAAACTCACAGCTTTAAAATGAACAGTTTGGCATGAGTGACTGTTATCTGGCTGGAAACTGTTCTAGAAAATATGCCTCCAAACATCCCATTGTGACAAGAGAGTGGCAAACAGAGTGGTGGGAAAGATAAGGAAAAGAGGGACATGCACTTTAGTATTCTTCTAGGATAACTCCTATTATCTTTCTTTCCTTCCTCTTAAAAAAAAAATTCTTACTAGATTCTCAAGCAGAAGAAAATTTTCTCTTTAGAAAATAACCGGTCTCTAAGGAGTAGAGCTTGTAGTCAGTAGTCAACTTCCTTGATAAAGAGTTTTTTATACTGAAGGTTTATGCTGAAAATGTGTATAACTGCTTGCTATTATCTTAGTGCCTGTATTTAACCTGTCCTGTTTACGAGCCCAGCAGCAATTCTGTTGGTTACCTAAGTGTAAATCCTACCTTGTTGTTTTTTTAATGCCATCCTACAATCTTTTTGCCATCAGATTACCTGTGCCAATGAGGCTTTCAGTATACCTGTTTAACCCAGTCTTCTTCAGAATGTGTTTATCAGTGCCTGTGCAGGCTCAGCGGCTCTACTGAGCTGTGAAAGGAGTAGCAGGCTGGAATTTACTAAGCAATTCAGCTGGAACTAGATAGATGGAATAAAATATGGTACAGTCAGACTTAGCTGTATGGATTGCAAGTAAACAGATTGTAGACACTTGAAGTAAAAAGAATACAAATAAAATTGTTTTCACTATAATATTGTAGATAAGATCGAGTATTTTGAGGGGCAAAAATCTAAAGAACCGTTTCTTAATAGATCAGAGGAATATTTTCTTTTCTGTAGCATTTCATTCTGTTCCTTTTGTGTATTTGTATATCCTAGAGATACTAACAGAAACAATTTTAAGACTAAAGAAATATCCAGACTATTAGATCTTCATATAACACAAGCACAAAATTTTATCTTATGTCTTCTTTCTAAGCCAAGTAACTTGTGTCAGGCACCACTCAGAAGCCATCTATCTAAACTATCCAAACCCCACCAGCAAGGAAGTGCTACGAAAAGTTACACACTCAGTTATCAGAGAAGGGTATTTTCCACACCTTTCTCTCTGACAGCAAATTTTGTGCCAGCTTTGGTTTAGTTAGGAAAAATATCCTCTGCTGCTGCAGATATTACAGACAGTAGAGAAATTACCACTTGATGAATTAATATGTTCCAGGAATTAATCACTCTCAGTGGTAAGAAAACAACATAAAACTAAAATCTTTATTTCTTAGCTTAGCTGTTTCAACTAGCAGAAAGAGAAGACTGAGTCTCTAAGAGCTAAAGCTGTTTCATACCTGGTGATTACACATCTGCAGTTCTCCTTGATTCTTTTGATGAACTAAGCAGAATCAACTGCGTAAGTCTACTGCTTCAAAATAGTTTTCCATCTGAATGACATTTGGCTGTCCAGTAGGAAAAATCAAACTCTTTTCTGAATGTCACCTTTTGATGCATAAATTGTCCATGACCAGACTTGAAATTTGCAATACTCATTCTTCAAAATGACTTACCAATTTTTTCTCCAGATAATATTTGATCTTCATGTAGCACAGAAAGTAAGTGAAAAAAAAATGTTTACTGTGACTAATATAAATAATTCATTTTAATTTGTATCAATAAGTACATTTTCTTTAAACAAGCTTTAAAGTTTGTACATTGAGCCTACTTGCTTTAGTTCTCTTTTTCAGAAAAATTTCGTATAAGAACTATCGCTTTTCACAAATGTAAAAGGAAGGAACATTCCAATGTGAGCAGCAGGCAATTAATACAGTGTTCTCTTGCAAAGATTATGATTTCATTATTAACATCGTGTGATTTCTCTTTGTATTTTGTCACCGTAATGGTAGATGTGGGCCTGAGGTTAACCTTGACTAGCTACACTAAAGTGAAAATTGTCTTTTCCTTGTTTTCACTAATTTATAGAAGTTTACATTGCTTGATGTAAAATACATAATTTCTCAGCAGTGAAAGACATAGCCTGAATCTTCAGACAGTGTGAAACAATAGCTCTAAGGGAAATGTAAATTGCTCGCGTTCACTTCTGTGGTGTTATAATTCTGACACTGAATCCTAAAAGGTAATATATTAAATGTTTTAACGAAATTTGGTAGCAATGCATTTCTTCAGTCTTCAGTAACTGATTTCCTATTTGCTTTTTCTACAACGCAGTTATCCGTGAGAGTGCTTATAGCCTGGGAAAAGTGAAGTCCACTTGTTGAACGTCTTATCATGCTGGCTGCATTTTAATATTTAATTCAATAGAATTAAATGCCATGTCTGCAGAACTTCAGACTGATTACTAAACCAGTGGGCGTTAGACACGGAGCAACCCTATGTCTCCTGCAAATTGAAGTCAAGGCTGTGGTAGAACAGATATGGCCTTGCACCTCTAGCTGCTATCACAGAGTGAGTTTAGAAACCTATCCCGTGCTATTCAAAATCCGTAATTTATTCCGGTATGGCTTATAATTCCCCTAAATATGGTTTACAACATAAAGCTAACACAGCAGGAGTTATATCTGCATACATAATTAGTAACCAGTGTACACTGTCTTCATATGTCACAGAATACAATGTTTAATACAGGTGCAATGTTGGCTTTTTGTATTTAAACATTTTGATCTACCAATCTATTTACTCACAAGCTCAAATATTTACAGGAAATAAAACTGATTTTTGTTTTTAATGTGAATGAAAGAAGATATTTTATTTATTCACTTAGACTCACCTCCATGTCTCTTGTCTGCCAGGTGTTTTATCTATACTTGTAATATCCATTGTAAGTTTGGTCACCCTTAGTGTTTTTTGAGTTATGAAGCCACACTAGATAATATACGTAAAATGTGATCAAAGACTTACTAGTTTGAGATCACTGTCTATTTGTATTCTAGGGAGTCACTAGAGAACTGAGCCCTGGAAGGCTGAGATTCCTGAATTTTCCCCCAAGAAAGAAACAGATTTTCTAGTGAAATCTAAATTGAATCATTAGTATCAGAATTTAATATCAATATTGTGATATCTAGATTGAGCTCATAACTAGCAGGCAGGAAGAGAGAGACTGCTTTCTACACATCCATTCCTGTATAAGGCTATAGCATCTCATGTTTTTTTTTCAGGCTTATTTAATTCATGTTGGCATTCACCAATATTTGATAAACATGTCACTCTTCACCAGGTGTTCTAACTGAAAACAAGGATGGATGAAATATATTCTACTGTCTGCTAATGACAGGGGTCCACTATTTTAATGAAAATGTAAAAAAGACTGCTTGTAAAAATAATTACAAAGTTATCTGTGGAAATAAGGAATGATGAAAGGGGTGCCTACATTATCTTACTTTGCACAAAGTTCTTTTTCATAAAGGGATTAATTTTCATGTACTGGAAGCTGCATTTGCATGTTTGCATAGATTTTTTTTCTCTTGTATGTATTTTCTTCAGGACAGTTTTATGATCAGAACCCATCATAGGATAAGTATTGTGACTATGTCTGTGTAGGATAAATCAGCCAAGAATTCTAACAATGTACCAAATCCTCTTCTCAAAGATATAATCTGCACAGAGCATCTACTTCATCTGACAAACATGATTTCAATTCAGGAAATAGCTCACAACCATTCTATTGGATCTGACATCAGCGGTATCCACACAGCCATTCTGTGCAAACTCCCTGCTTTGAAAGGTCTTCCCATCACTGTTATTGGTCTCACAGATGATGAAGTATGACACTCCATAAACAATGAGCTGGGCCTTTTGTAGGCTGCTTTGCTTTTTTTGGCTTCAAACTGCCACTGAATGTCAAATCAATTTGGCTCTCATTAGAACAGCTTTATATGTGCAAATGTATTTGTGTCTGGTTGCCACTTTTTTTCTATTTTTGCCTTCCTTTCCCTTTGCTTTTTTTCTCCTCTCCCTTGGATGATGTCATTTTTCTCTAATCAAAGCCAACACCTGTTTCTCTAAAATAGGAGCCTCTGTGTAGAGCTCTTTATCACAATTTGAGTACACCCTAGATGGGCTCGTTCTGACTCCAGTTCCCCCAGCACAAACGGGAAGTGCTCTGTTACTGTGACATTGGACATCACGGGGCCTCGATAAAGTCAATGGCTGATGTAACATTGACTTTTGACATCCCAAGAGACCGCTGTCTACATAGGGCAAGGTGTGTAATCCACTGTCTTTGATAAATAATAAAACAAACTATAAATCTGACCCTGTGTTTAAAAACAGCTCATCTGTTACGCAATGGTGTATTGGGCTTGGTGGGGGGTCTGGCATGTTCTGTCCCATTTATCAGGCATTTGTAAGCAGTCAAGCTACCGGCTGCGTCCCCTTGCTTATGTTGTTCCTTTTGCAGAGAACTAAAAATATTTTTTACTTCTTTTAATGGAAGGATATACATTTTAGAAGCTGGGGAACCTGCAGATAGAGAGTAGGAGGGAGACAGAAAAAAAAAAATGGTGCTAACTATACCCCAGCTTCCTCTAAACACGAACGTTTGGCACCTATGAAGGAAGAAACTTTCTCTGGACGTTGCAGGATAGAAATAAAGGAGAAAGAACCAGCCTTTTCTCACCATTTACATAACAGGCTAAAACATCTTCATAGGACCTCAGGTTGTCCAAAGAGGGTCCTTGCTCAGTTTGTGAGTGGATGAACTCACTCCTATATGATGGGACTCTGAGTCAGACACTCTCTAAGGAAATGTCTATTTTCAGAGCTCAAGAAGAGGTTTACTTGGCTCAGATACTCAATGATTTCAAATCCAGTGCTAGCTTTAACTGAAATATATTGGTAATCTGCCATCTGTGGTTTTCTTGAGCAGAAATTTTGACTGAAGTCCAGGTCTTAGTAGATATGAGGCCACATTACAGAATCCATCCTCCTACTCAACATCATCCTTCATAGTATCTTGGTATGTCACTGGCTTTGGATTAAGGACCACAGTAAAGTATGAAAATGTGGATGCTTCAGTTGCCAAGTCATTTCTTGGTCTCTCTATTGAAGCTATCTATGGTGAATGTTTCATTGCTGACATCTATTCTAGCCACAGGATTGTCAAAGCATTTTTTCATGTGTAATAAATTTGCATAAACACTCCACCTCAAATATAATGAAACATAGAAAGGATAAGAAAGACCTAAATTATATTTTTTAAAAAATATTGATTGATTTGCAGAGGCATAGCAAAATTCCTTCATATAATGGCCTCATGAATGAGATGATAATATGCAAGCAAAGCATAATGATTGGCATGTTAAATAGAAGATCTTTGTCACCATCTGTTTCCTGATTGTGTCAGCAAGTTGTATTTTTTTTTCATGGAAGTGTGAGAATACACCATGGCCTCGAAGTATCAAAATGTCAATTATACATCACATTTTAAAGTTGAAAGCCCAAATCACAGAAAAACATTTTGAAATGTCCCTGAATTCTGTTTGAAACACTAACAAATTATTACCTATCCTTCACACTTAACCTTACTGTACAGTAGCATGGTTATTGTGCTAGAAAATAAAACAGAGAAGAAACACTATAATGGACAGGTTTGCAACTTAGTAATGAATGCTCAAAGAAAAAAAGACACAGAAGGAGACAGGGAGAGAACTAAGACTTGAAAATGAAGTCATAAGGAAGACAGTATTATTTTTTCTATATTTTCACCTCTATTGATAGGGGGAAAAAAGGCTGGTGAGCGTAATGAGTCAGTGGGAATTGTAGAAGTAGAAAACCTATGTCAAAGCCAGCTAAAATGCAGGAATCTTTCCTTTAATTCAACACATCCTGGTTTATACCCTCAATGGCCTTATATGAGAATCAGTGGGAGATAATTCTTTAACGTCCCACGTAGGATGAGGTCTTCTAGAACCATCAGCAGCCCAGAGGTGAAGGCACACAGAAAGCTCCTGATTCTGGTTCTGAAATATAAATACGGGTCCCTTCCAAAACTCAAAAGGCCACTACTGTCTGAAGGCATTATTTCTGCTACGGGCATGAAACAGGAGGAATAGGTATTATGTAAACTGATTTTTAACTCACTGAGGACACTGATAAATATCACCAGATTCAATGTCCTTTAAATTTGTTCTTAGACCAATTATTATACCAGTGAAAATGAAATCGGTATGTCTGTGTAAAACGTGGTGAAAAGCATAATCATGCTCAATCAATCTAAGCACAAATGAAGTTGGAAGAAGAACTGTTAGGATCTTAAATGAAAAAAGCAACCTCCCAAACTTGTACCTAATTGGACTTTTCATGGAGTACTCTAGCTGAGATCTTGTGAGAGCAGAGTAGAGCACAGTAGAGGTGGGGAATCACCTTCCTCAACCTGCTGGTCACACTTCTTTTGATGCCGCTGGGGATACAGTTGGCATTTTAGGCTGTAAGCGCCCATGAACCACTCATCAGCCAACACCCTCAAATTGGGGTTACTCTCAATCCATTCTCTGCTCAGCCTCTGTTTGTGTGGGGAGGTTGCCCTGTCCCATGTCCAGGCCCTTGCACTTGGCTTTGTTGAAATTCATGAGGTTCACACAAGCCCACCTCTCAAGCCTATCAACATGAATAAGTAATTAGTGTGTTACTAGCAGATGCTGGTTTATATGTATACATGCAGCTGGTGTTGCTATCTCCTCTGAAAATAATATCTGGATATGTGGGTGGCAATTTAATGGTTTTTTAAATTTGTCTGTGAACATCGGTCCATATCTCAAATTTTCATAGCAGAGTTGAAAGAAGTTGTCTTTAATGTCTCTTTACTATCTGTTTTTTTTCTTTCTGGAAGCCCTTCATACAATTTCTCTCTCTGTAACATCGATTCTGGAATAAATCTGTCTTCTAACATGTGAGAAATAGTTTTCTCTTTTCACCGCCACTTTTTTCTTCTCGACTGCTCTGTCAGGCATCCCAAATGAAGCAAGAAGCTCTCTTGCACATTTTTTTTTTAATTAAACTTTTGCTACTCAGGACTTGATCTTGAAATGAGTGAGCTTAATACAAGTTTTTTTACTGATATTCCCGCATTTTTCTTTTCCTTCATGTCAGGAATATATTATACAAAAGCATATGCTTTGTTCTATGTGTTCACTTGGGACTTTCAAATGAATGCTTTGAAGATTTATGTCATTCTCTGCTCAATAATCTTATAATTTAGGGAACTGCTATAGTCTGTATGTTCTATATTTTTCTAGATTCCTGCATTTATTCTATATAAAAATACATTATAAAATTAATTATAGATGTGTTATAAAATATATCTATTTGACATGTGTTATGAAATACATCTATTTGTTTGCTTAATCTTTATCTTGAAAATACATTATCTTCATTAAATTTCCCTGTAGCATTTATAAGGCAAAATCGGGAAATAAAGAGTTTGAGAACAATAAATACAAGGTTCAGTCTTATGCTTATGCTTATACTTGAGTAACTTTACTCAGAAGAGTAATCCTTCCAAGTTCGAAGTGAAAGGAGATGAATTAACAATCCCAGTAATACTGCTCAGGTGTTTAAGGTGTTTAACTAGGGTTTCAAAATAGAAATTATATTGCTTGAGGCTGTAAATATGCACCCAAGTGCCAGTCCTTTCTTAGAAGAAAATCATATTTAGAGACAGATCAGTAGTACAAAAAGCTATCTGTACTTTATTCATTCTAGTTTTAAAATGAACTGGATTCAGAAATATTCACAGTTCTTTTGTGTTCATTTCTGCAGACACCAAGGCAATAAAGTTTCACTGTCATTGATGTTTACTGAAATTGAATATCAAATTTAGAGAAGTATTTGTAAAATATGCTAACAGTTTTGTTTGTATCACAGAAGCAAGCCTTTTCATTTACTCTTTTATGGGGAGTATCAAAAATGCCCAGTAGAACGAATTGGGATCAATCTGCAGTATTGCAAAAATAGTGACAAAGTAATAAAATAATTTCAGATTTGTCCTAATGCTGGATTTTTTGTTAGCTTCCATGGCTTTGGATCAGATTTGTTATGTCTCCTCTTCCTGGAGTGAAAACCAAAATAATTTATTAGTTAAGTATTTACAATGCTAAGGAAGATAATTAGAATAAATTATTAAAGAAGCATCATTATAAAGACAAACGTCAACCTAAAATAAAGTGTAAATAGAGGTTGCAAAATTCAAATTAGAACTACAGCTTTGGTTTATAGAGTTGTGCCTCTGTTTTACACTGGCTACACCATTATTGTGTAGAAACAGCTAAAAATATTCAGATCAATGTTATGCTTTTTACGTGAAACTACTGAGTCACGGCAGGAAATTTGCGTTATTTTGAAAATTAATATCTCATAAAGAACTCTACAGATCACTCTAACTGAGAAAAAATTATGGAAGTAAAACATAACCTACCAGGAAAGAAAGCTCTCACATGACACGTGTATACCATATACATAAATAATTGTTCTTTTAAAACAATACTATAAAAGAATGTAGGTAAGGAAAACTAGAGTCTTTCATTTAGTTATGTTCTTTAAAAGCATAGTAACATTTCAAAGACGAGCAGAAAGATTTAATGAAAGATGTACTAAAAGCTCTGAGATCAAGTTTAAGGTTGAGAGTAGGATAAAGGCAGGGAGAGGGAGAAAGCTGCCTTGGAAAGGGCAGGGCTCCTAAGAGGCTGCCAGAGCAGAGCGTGGGCTACTATGAGAATTCTTCCCTACTCAGACTTTCCCTTGGGGTTTCGATATATCCTGCGGCAGAATTTTCCAGCAAGATTTAGAGTCACTTAGGAGGACAATCCTTCCTCCTCCTAGGAACAGAGCTCTGACAGGCAAAGCTCTGTTTGAGAAGACCCAGCTGGCTTTGGAGGTCTCCTTGGATGAGCTGGAAGAAGCTGCAGCAGGGTTCCTCCCTCCTTCACTTGTGGCTGCATTAAGCAGAGGCTTTCACACTTCGCTTATGCCTGGACTGTGTTGATCTGAATTCTGACCCTGACCAATGGGATGACTTCCTAACTTGTTCATGTATGACGGGACTAAATCCTTTTCTAGCTGAGGCCATGACTTCTGCCTGCCGTACTGTGATACTTGATTCCCAAATTGCTCTCCCCCTGCTAAGCAGCAACTGCCTTTATAGCTCCTTGACAGAGATACGAGAGCCGTAGGAAGAATGGTGCTGCAAAAAGATTGAGGAAGAAAAATGGGAGCTTCTGTGAGAATGTTCCCACTCGCATCCTTTTCACAAGGGATTTCAGCGTGTCCCTCTACAGAAGCGTCCACCTACACTCAGGATTAGACACAGGATTAGGGCTATGGGAGAAGCAAAAGATATGAGACCCATGAAAAGAATTAGGCTGCAAAGAGCCATAGTGGCACTCTGGGCTCATATGGGAACTCTTTCCCACTTAGTATTTCCAACTATGGCTGCGACATGTTTCTTGACAGCAATCTCTGCCCAGGCTTAGGGCTCAGGCTAGATTTGTGAGCAGGAGAGTCAGATATATTGTTTTCAAGCAAGGGTTTTAAGGCTTAGCTGCACAGTTAGTAGTTGCTTCCCACAATTTTTTAAATTATCAGAATCCATTCAAGTGAGGCTTTCAACTGAAATTAAAACGTGTTCGTGGATAGGCTTCAGTGATGTGAGGGCTTCCAAACTGGTTAACGTTCGAATGTTCTATGTGAGTTATAAAAACACTCTTAAGGACCATTTTAAAAATAGTGTTGATGATTCTGCAATAAGATTCTGAAATATTTTCTAATGCTTGTGATATCTTGATACTTTCTATGAAAGAAGAAAAAAGAATAAGCAGATCCAATTAACAAAGAACAACTATAGCCCTAGTTTCTGTTCCTGCAGTTTTTTAAGATTGCCGTTTGTGGCTTGGAAAAAAGATTTTTCATAGTAGTCAATATTTATACTACTGTACACATTACCATAAAAGTTAGTTGTGATCTGAAGTCAGCAGAAGTCATTGAGAATGTACTGTGAGTAAGGTGAAAATCTGTCTCTTAACAGCAACAGAAAAGAATAACTTGCTGTGCATCCAAGAGCATTGGAGAAGTTGGAGTAGGATAATGTTATATAACGTTCTCCGGTTATGATTCAAATATTTTGAGGAGAAAGATACCACTGAGCTAAAATAGACTTATATACAATACTGCTGCAATGAAAAAGACGAATGACATCTTACAAAATATTGACACTATAATTTTGACAAACTCATTCCACAGTCATTTCAAGACTGAAGACATACCTTCCCTACTGTTCTTTTTTTATTTTGATTATTTGTTTGGTTTCTTTTATTTGTCCAGCTAGAATGGCAATGGGATGAGGTCTAAACTGAATGTAAGCATTAGGTGAGAAACCTTGCAGGATTTTTCAACAACCCATACCGGATGTCATTGTTTATTTTAAATTTGAACTTAATTACTGTGAGATCCCAGGCTCTATAAAGACAACGGATTCCATCCATAAAATATAATATAAGTGAATAAACGGGGGAGTTTGAGTGATTTATGTTGGAGTTGAGCCACCATGCAATAACTGATGCTCATTACAGCCTCAGCAATGAATGAGAAATCAAAACAACAGGGTAAACAAGAAGACTAAACTATTTTGCAGGAAGTTTAAGATCCTCCTTTCATCCAGGACATCCATTTCCGTCCTGTGAAAATGTATGTTAATTCTTGTATTTAAATAGACATATTGCCTAAGAAAGGGCTGCTGGTGTTTGCCCAATGTTTCCATGACTTTGAGTTGTTGCCAAATTTGCCTCAAAAATAACAAATGAAGCTGCCAAAACGAACCTATAATATTAGTGTCAAAAAGAGTATCACAGGTACAATTTTTATGTATGCACTGCATTTCATATCTATAGTACAGTTGAGTAAAACATTTTTTTTAAAATTTTCATTCATTTTTTTTCATTTTTAATTTTCATTAATTTTTTTTTAATTTTCATTAACATATATTAGTCAAATGGGACTTCAGAATTGTTTTGTGTGTCTCTTTTCAAGAAAACAAACAAAGAGTTGTAGTTTTGAACAATGATTGGCACATTATGGAAACATCAGAAAAGTCCCTGTAAGTAAGGCTGCACTGACATTTCCACTGAAAGCAGGGTTGACATTTCTTTATTAGAGATTTAATTTATTCTCCAAATTTGTCAGGACACATTTTCAGATGACAATTGCACTTTTCCTATCATTTTCTTAATAACTTTGTTTTAATGAATTTCGAAGAGAAAAAGGTTTTAAGTACTCTTTCTATGACTGCATAATTTTAGCTCAAAATAAAAGGGAATGAAAAAAAGAAAACCAGAATGTCTTTCATTAGATATCCATTCTTTTCTAACATTTTGAAGAGAAATTCATTTTGAGACTTCTTCTGGCCAGCTGAGAGACATTTCATCAAGAGTAAACAGCTGAGCTGGTGGAAGCTGACTAAAATGGAAGTTGTCCCAATGTCCTCGTGAAGGCACACTGTCGAATGAAACTTTTTTTTCTGCATTAAAATGAGAGGTGAAAACTCTCTATAGATTCTGGAGTCACTGCTGCTTTGGCTGTTTTGGATTCCAGGAGGCATTGTCACAGAGATTTGTGAGCAGGGGACTGAGGAGGAAGTGGACTATACATGTGGCATGTAAGTTTATAGAAAGGAGTATTTTATATCAGTGTCCAGTTTTCTTACTAAATTTGACCCTTTTGAGTAAAAATCCCCACCATAATTGGACGGCGTTTAAAAAGAAAGAGTTAGGAGAACCAGAGATTCCTAGAAAGGACACCATTTAGGTCACCTCAGTTTTCGTTTCCTTCTTCCCTACCAGTCTGGCCACTTCCTGAGGAAAATCCCAGGGAGTCAAGCAAATGCTGTTTTGATAATCCAGAAGACCTGAGGCTACAAGATTGTGAAAGCCACCAGAATGATTAGCAGTGCATAAAAAAGTAAATGGTTTAGCTTTTCAGTATCTCATTTGAAATAATACAATACTTCCTTCCTGTTCTCAGCCTCCACTATGTATTATGTGCCATTAAACCAAGACACAGACCATGGCAAGTTACCTAGATCAACATCTATAACTGAGAGAAGGTTGACGATATCCTTACCATTTATGGAAGTTTGAATAACTCTTTGATAAAAGACTCTAATAATAAAAATTTCTCAGCAGCTTGCTTACAGGTACCTTGTCCCAGGAGTAAGTTCACATCATAGTTAGAATGTTTTTCTGTGCTTTTTAGTATTGCATTTTGCAGCAATGTACTAGAGATTACAATAATATCATTTTTTTATACCAACTTTTTGTGTTCGAGGATTATTTCAATGCGTCCTCTAAGTAAAATGAATGAATCCACTTTTTTAACCTTTTAATTGGGTCAAGTTTTCTAAGTCATGGAGTTTTTTTAATGATTTATTTTTCACCACATAATTTGGACTTCTTTCTTTTCCTCTTCAGGGAATTTTGTAGTGTTCAGACCTATTTTTTATATCCTTTGGGGAAAATGATTCTCTTTATTTGGATGAGAGTGAAACTAACTCTCCACTCAACTGAAGTAAGCTTTTCGGGGAAGAGAACCTCAGTGCCACTAGTTCAGACCTACTTGTCTTAAGACAAGCATGGAAGCTGCTTGCCAACTCTGTTGCATTTGTTCAGTAATGTCTAGTGGAAGATCCAGTATCATCGTGTTTATAGAACATCTTTATGAGTTTCTGTGATTCTTCTAGCAATGTTGACTCCGTTCTTCATGGGTGGCAGACTTTCAATTATGTCGTTAGGGATTGGTACTGCATTTAGAACTGTGCAGCTCTTGAAACCATAACGTTGAAGACACAGAAAAGGTCAGACAACTCTTTTCATTGACCTAGGATTAGTAGTTATAGTTTGAAGCAGGATTTGAAGCCGCAAGGTCTGTGCAAATACACCCTCTCTCCCACCTGTCACTCTCCAAGCTGTCTGCATATTTTCTGAGCTTTGAAGAGTATTTTGACTATTAGGGATTTACACAAGCGAAGTGATCTCTCACTTGCAGGAGTTTAAGTAACAGGCTGCTGTCCTGCTTCTAGCAACATTTTTTTATCCATCTTTAGCCATCATTTTTCAGCATTCTATTCTTTGCATGCATGAAAGGATAACTGCTTGGATATGTGAAATGATGATTTATTGTCAGGATCATTATAGTAGTGTTAAAAACAAATAAAATCTCACCAACTGGCAGTTCTCTTAAACATGTGGTATCTGAGTGCTTAAGTGTTCTGTTCAAACACTTTTTGAGAGATTTTATCTTTGTTCCTATAATAAAGAAGGCCCCTTTACATTATTTACTTTAGTTTAGCTTAGTGTATTTCAAACTGTCATGAGCATGTCAGAAATCCAAGATTTAAACATTCTATTTTACTTGCCAAAACAAGAAATAAAAGAATGAAGGGAAAATATTCTAAGAATTAAAAATATTTGACTTGTTTGAATGTACTAACCTATGCAGTTTTTTGAAAGCAACAAAATGCAAAAAAATTATGTGGAACAATGTAGGAAAATCCACTCTCCTTCAGCAAAAAATGACACAGTATTTGCATTTCTGGTGAATAGAGTATAGACTCACATTGTTTTATCTATCTAATCTTCCTTTTCTCTCTTGATCTGCGTGGACTGTTTTCCAGGTATTAGCTGGCTGTATCCAAAGGGTCTTGTTTTCCTGCTGTACGTTATGGATGAGTTTCAAAGAAACACCTGGAAGTGCTAAGATTGTGTGGTGGTAGAACAGTGCCGGAGAAAGAGAGGGAAGAAGTTAGATATCCTGACAGTTCTGCAGTCCACCAAGTCTGTTATTTCTGTTCTGTGTTTATAATGGCTATAAAATATGAGCTGGGAGTATGATGTCAATGCATCCACTTTCAATAATTGATACGATGAACAATCTCAACCTTCTGACACTTTCTGTATCTCCTCGCATATCAGGAAACTTCATTCATCAACCACATTTGAAATGTTTAAGCAATCTCAGTGATGTATGGAGCACTGAAACTCCCTTGTTAGAAATCTATGCTACTAACGTTCTATCAAATTAAAAAGCCACTGAGCTCTTGTGCATAAAATTATCATAAATTATCTCTGAAGGTTCATTGCTGTTTGGAATGTTTAATTGCTCACTCAGCTGAACTTCAGCAGCTCAGGATTATTAATAAATTTCTCAGAAGGTTTCTCATAATGTTGTCTTTTATGCTGCGCTTACATGTATGGAAAACCCTTGCGCAAGACAGTTTTATACAGCAAGACAGCAGCAGCCATGCATACATTTCACAATATTCCTTTCATATATTTAAGAGGGTTTTTTGTGTTAATTTATTTGGTTTGAAAACTAAATTCTTTCTTAAGATGTTATGTCCATTAGCAGATGACAAAATGGGAAACGAAACACCAAAACCAAATAAATTACATCTTTATACTTCCTGACATCTGGGGATATCAAAGAAAGCACAAAAAATGCATAACTGCTCCTTGGTACAGTTTTATCACTACTACCCATCTCCATTACACAGAACTTCTAGGACCAAGACATAAAGATTGTCATTTTCTTTGGCATAGAGCCAAGCCCAAAGTGAAATGCTGAAGATTGAGCATGAATCTTTTCAAGAAATAGGGAGAAAATGCAGATCTTCAGATTCCCAATAACATGTCTTAACACGTGACTCTTTCCTTCATCACTCTTCTCGAGAGTGATGCCTTACAGATGAATGACTGAGCTGTGACTGGAAGGATTACACACTCCTCTGTATTTGTGTCTTTTTTTTTTGTTCTTTGCACTATAAATATCTGCCGTAGCATATATTAGCAACAGGATAATATAGCACTGAGAAATGTGGAGATGAAAACATTTAAATTGTGCTCTGTGTGTGGCAGATCACATCAATTCCTAGAAATGTTCAGTTCTGTAAGGTAAGAATATATATACATTGTGTATGTGTTGTTCTTCCTTTATCAAAAATCTATTTGTCCATTCATTGATTACTTCAAATCAGTTTGGATGTGAACATACTGCTATGGATGATCCCAAATGTGCACATATTTGGCTTTGCTTATCTCATGACCATATTCAAAATAAGCTCATCAATTAAGAATCAAGTATGTTACGAATAAAGATTGTTGGTGATCATTTTGTCCTTCCATGTGGTAGTGTATCTGAAGTCACACTGTAATGCATGCCTGAATATCAGAAAATCTATTAGCCTTTGATGTACTTCTTCCTCAGTGCATGACTCATTACTTTACTAGCATAAAACACTCCATTATGTTAGTCCAGCTATGATGTGTACTTCAGTGATTGCGTTAAAGGTTCTTAGGAAATATTTACTTGGAAAAAACGTACTGTATTTAAACATAAAACTGAATTAGAAACTAAATTCTGTGATCATTTTACCCTTGAAAATTTTATTAGTCATGAATTTTTACATAGTTCTAAACATAGAGATTATTTTTTTCTAAAAACTGAAACGCCAAAATTATACACAATTCTTGAGGTGAAGCCGCATGAGTGTGGAGTGGAGCAGGACAATCACGTTCCTCTACAGGCTAGCAATGTTATGCTTGATGCACTCCAGCAAATGGTTGGCCCTCTTGGCTGCCAGGGCACACTGTTGGCTCGTGTTTGACTTGCTGCCAACCAGAACCCCCAGATCCCTTTCCACATGGCTGCCCAGCAGCCTCTTGCTCTCCAGTCTGCATGTGTATCCAGAGTTGCTGTGTCCCAGGTGCAAAACCTGATACTTGTTCTTGTTAAACCTTATGTGATCGGCGACTGCCCAGCTCTCCAGTTTGTCTCGATCCCTCTGCAGGGCCTCTTTGCCCTCAAGAGTGTCAACAGCTCCCCCCCATTTCGTGTCATCAGCAAACTTGATTAGTAAACCTTTGAGTCCTGCTTCCAGGTCATTTATGAAGATATGGAAGAGTACTCGTCCCAAGAGGGATCCCTGTGGAACCCCGCTAGTGACTGATTACCAGATGGATGTAACCCTGTTCACTATGACCTTTTGAGCCCCACTCACCAGCCAACTGTTCACCCACTGCATTATGTGTTTAATAACACATTAAACCAGCTGTATGCTGGACATTTTGTTTAGGAGGATACTGTGAGACGCCGTATCAAAGGCCTTGCTGAAATCCAGAAAGATTACATCAACTGGTTTTCCTTGGTTAGTTAGTTGGGTAACCTTGTAATACAAGGAAATTAAATTTGTCAGGCAGGACCTTCCCTTTATAAACCCGTGCTGGCTGGGATCAATGACTGTTTTGTCTTTCAGGTGTTTTTCAGTATCTCCCTCATTGAGAAGGAATAAATAGCAACCAAATAAAAATTGATTCCATAGAACTCAGTTCTCAGTGTCTTTTGAAACACTGTACACTCACAGAACACTCAGAAGAAATTATCTACACAGTTGGTTTCTGAAGATTTAACTTACAAGTTCCCAATGGATATTCCAAGCTCTCTGGGGAACTCTTACACTTGCCTTACATTGTTATTACACAGTGGGTGTAAGGGTAGCAGCTGTCTCACTGGCAGCCAAACAAAAGCTAACACAGTAGTTCAGTATCCACTAGTAGTTATTTTAGATTCACATATTTAACAGAATTAGCAAAAATAATCTCTGCCTCCTATCATGATGACAGATAAGTGACTTGATATATTAGTAAAGGAAATGTTTGTACATTGAACAAATTGTACTGATTTTTTTCTCTATCAAGTGCCACAGAAGAAATAGATGTCCTAAAGTAAATTCTTAATGCTTTCAAACTCTTGATTTTTCAAGCTTTTTCTGGAAACCTCTGATATACTAAGCTAAACATTCATTTCTATTTTATAATGTATTAAAGGTATTGGCAGTGAAAGAAACTGTAGGAGTAAATTGCTTAAATATTGCATAGGAAGGACAAATTAACACGTTTTGGATACAAGAGATCAGATTCATTCAAATCTCTCTGGATTGTGCAAGTCATCCATAAAATTACACAAAACAAGCATTACTTCTTTTTTTTGAAGCCTATATCTGGCAAACATCCTTCTAAAAGCTGTAGGGACATTACTGCACCAATTTCCCATTGGCATATCTTTTCTCATTTCTCCATCAGATGTCCTTGGGAGGAAGCGTAGGTGAAAGAAATCTTTGCATATAGGATGCTTCTACCAGGTAAGAAATTTCATGCCTGAAAGTGTGGTTCTTCTGAAGAATCACTCTAATGATTCACAAACCCCTTGAGAAAGATACTGTTGTGAAGGGTGAACAGAACTAGGTAACTTTATTCCTGGCTGCATTCTACCCTATATCTAGAAGCTTTTCAACCAGCCATGTTCACTTCCATGCTTAAGAACACAGGATTTATCTTTGTGGGTTTCTATAATGTCACTGCAGTCGGTCATGAATTGTTAACATCAGGCTGTTTAGGTAGTTGGAGACATTTTCATCAAAGCTAAAACAAATATGTTTAGTAGATAAGGTTCCTTTCAGAGCTTGTGCTTCTTGTGAATAAGATGTTGCAATATCCAGGACTGAAGTGACAGATGAAAATACAGGTCTTATCACATTAATGATATTCCATTGTATTCATACCATGAAATTAGCAGGAATAGCATGGATGGATGATTGATTGTGTTATCTACATGGCTTCCGCCACTTCTCTTCTACTTATCTGAAAATAGTCCATACAAAGGTGGAAAGCAGAAGTGAAAAACAGTGATCTCTGTGAAAAACTGATTCTGATAAGGCACCAACCAGTTGAAAGTCATGCCTTAAAGCTGGTGATAATTCTTAAGGAGATACAATGAACATATGGTTGAAGAAAAAGGAAGACAGGCTTTACATATCTTTAATTCCAATTTCAACAGCTGGAAAGAAACAATATGGTGCCAGTACCATTTTCTGCACAGGCCTTCAACCCTGTAGCATTCCGTGTGAATTCTATAGCTCTGCTGTTCTTTTTTGTTCAATATTTTGTATCACCATATAACACTGTTAAAAATGACTGTATGGAATTTTCTGTCATCTCTAATAGTCTCTAAGAGCTCTCTAAACTCTACACTGAATAAATCCTATAAAATGCTGAATTTTCTTTTACGTTAATTGTTGAAGTTGTATTTAAATATTACTGAGAGAACAAAATTCGCTGAAGTACTGGGTGGACAAGAACTCGGTTGAGTTCTTGACATTGCTCCACATAATCAGACATCAGTGTGGAAAGACTCTGAGCTTTCTTTCACTGCTTAAGTTATTTCAGTGGTACTTCCTTTGATTTAACCATGGAACATTTTGTTTCAGTTAATGTTTATGATTGACTTCATGACCTGAGCGGGACAGAGAATATATTGAATTGTATTCTCATTGTTTATGGATGTTGAGTCTAATTATATCATCCATGAAAATAAACAATTTTGCGTGTGTGCCAGAAATCAATTTTTTATTGCTGCAATTCAGAACTTTATTTTCTTCCAGTTCGAGAGGAATAAAGATTACTTACTGATCACTAGAAACCAAATAAATGTAAAAATACATGTTTATCAAACTTCAGTAGCTGAATGAAAAATTTTTGTCCTTATTATTGAAATACATCAGTTTGTCAATGATGATTTTTAAAAATATTCTTTGTTTTATTTTATTTTTTTTTTTGGGACACTTCTGGAAAATAATACTGTATGAATCATTCTATGGTCCTGATTCACTACTGGTGCAAGCTGTTAAGTTTCCAGAAGAAGCTTATTACAGACACAATACGCTTAATACTTTTAGGAGAAAGGTTACTGATAGTTATTGCTACACAAATTTCATTCAGTTTTTATATATATGAACAGTGTACATATTTTAATGTTATGAAAATATTTTTCCTGCTTTCCTTTTTCCTAAAAAAGGGGGTATTTTTTTCAAGAAATATGATTAATATACCTAATAAAAGGAATGAATCCTTTCATTATGTACAGGGCAGAAATGGGCAAGCTTGTCTCAAGTACATGCTCATGCTCAGTCAATTAATATTGTAGAGACTCCTTTTTACGCTAATGCCGACAGATGTGTCTCTCTTGATGATCTCACTCTAAGTACAAACCACAGAACTAATGCTATTTGTTAGCCTGGATGTAAGATCAATATTTTTTTAGTTCTCAAAATCCTTTTAACAAGAAAATAAGAGAGAGGAATGGGTAGTCCCATCACTGACATGCTTGATCACTGACACACTTGAATAATACGGAGGAAAATAAAGTTTTAGGAGTGTAAGAATAGCTGTATTCGTCACTAAATATTTAGCATTTTTAAGGGATTTGAAGTTCTGATTACATTTATAAACCTTAACATATTTCATTGCTAGTTGTTTGTGTCACTTAACATGTCTAAGAAATATATCCAACTGAAGATGACTGTCAAAGACAAGGAAAAGAGAAATAGTTTCATTCAGTTTAGGAATCTTCTGCTATTAGCTAAAGTAATTATCTCTTTAGACTATTTAATATCTTCTAGTCAGTCTGTTTATATCATATTGCCAATTTCTTATATGTATATCAAGGATTACTTAAGTCCTTGAGGAAGAATTGCAGAAGAACAGTAACAGTCTCGGGCATCTGCAGCAGATAAAGAGAGAGATGTTGAAGCATGGAAGCCCTTCAGAACAAGAAAGTTGCAGATGTATTAAAAACAAGGAGGTAGCCAGAATAAGGGAAATTTTAACACCGTCGTTCTCTATTGCTACATGAGATAAGTACGGATGTGAAGAGGGTCAGAAAGGAGAAATTGTTTAAGATGAAATAATGAGTCTGAATTAAAAAAATTAGATTTTTAAAAAGTATAACCAATATGTAGATAAGGGTAGAATTGTGATGACAACTGTGGTTTGATCAAAAAGAAAGGAAACTTCTGTAAATGCACTGTTCTAATCTGGGGAATATACCAATGCAAAATGTATTAAAACCACTGACAATAATAGTATCAGAAATACCAAGTGAAATTGTGACTTGTCAGTCTTCAGTTCCAGGAAAGCCTTGAAATACAAAATTGCAAAGGGAATTTTATTTTATATTTCAAGGCAGCAATTTGTTTTAGTAATATTTTCACTTATAAATAGATTCATCCTGGTGTAAGACTTATTGATTTACATTTTTTTTCCAAAGCTCATAAGAACAGTTAGAATTGCAACATAATATGGACTACAGAAAAGAATTCTTCTGTGATCTACATTCTTCCGTTAAATTATTTTTACGTAAGATCAAGATGTAGTGATGTGTAGGTGCAGTTATAAGTTTAAATTAAGAACTGAATGTCCCAGTTTTGGCTTGGATAGAGTTAATTTTCTTCTCAACAGATGATGGTTTTTACATTTAGTGTGATAAGAATGTTAATAATACACAGATGTTCTTAGTTGTTGCTAAGAAATCAAGGACTTTTTTTCCAGTTTTCCATATCTTGCAAGTGTACAGGTGCACAAGAAGCTGGGAGGAAGCATAGCCAGGCACCTGACTGAAGCTGGCCAAGGAGGTATTCAATACCATATGGCATCATACTCAATATATAAATGGGAAGTTGGCCAGGTGCCATGGTTCACTACTTGAGGATCGTTACTCAGGAATGGACTGGATATCAGTCTCTGTGATTGGAGAGCACTTGTATTGTGCATCACTTGTTTTGTATATTTTTTATTTTTGTTTTCGTTGCTGTGGCTGTTTTTCTCTCTTCCTTTGTTGTCCTACTAACCCACCTTTTTCTCAACCCACGCGTTTCTCTTTACTTCCTTATTGTTGTCCCCACCCCATCAGAGGTTGGGGAGGTGAGTGAATGACTCCATAATACTTAGCTGACAGCTGAGGCTAAACCACAACAGGGCACAGATAAAATCTACAGAAAAAAAATATCACAGATTTTCTCCTGAGCACCACTAAATGCCAGAGTATTTTGCCTTTTGACAATTGTGATCATGCTCTTAAACTTGACAGAAGAGAGAATTTCATCTCCTTTCTATCTACCATAGTGCTCTACTTTATAAATAGCAAAATACGTGTTAATTCTGTTCTTTTGCTGTCACAAAGTGCATAGAGGTATCATGAAAACAACAGATTTCTGACTGCTTTTGAGTTGCACTTTATTTAAGTAACAACTATGTAGTTACTATATATATTATTTTACCGTTGCCGTAATCTAATTCCTCCAGGCAGAACCCCAACATAAATATTAACTGCTATTACTCTGCATAAGTGATGAAGTGATAGTTATAAGCAGTAATAGATGTATACACACATAGCATTCTACTTGGAGGTCTCCAGAGTTTACTGTTGAAATGCAACAACCTCAATGGTGAAAGTCAATATTCAAATGAGAAAACAATTTAAAAATTAATTGAACATTATTATGTGCAACTGAAAGAGCAGGTGGAACTACAGGCCAATCAATGGTACTATTCTCCTGTTCTAGCAGAAAAAAAAATGCTATTAGGTTTTATTGCCATTGTGCTTTTCCCTTTGTAGACATAAAAGGAAAGAGGTCTTTGGAAATAATTAAGTGTCTTCATATCAGTTTGACCAGGAGACAGGACAGGACTGTTTCTCTGTTCATAAATTACATTTATAAATACTGCCTCAAAACAAAACTTACAAAAATTTCCTTACTTAATAATTTGACTTTTACACATATTTGAGTAAGAAAGTGATTTGGTTTTTGCTATTGCTTTTTGAAAACCACTAACAAATGTCAGTTTGAATTCCTTCTGAAATTGTTTTCTTCTTGTGTTGTACACAAGCAGAAGGAAAACAGAAAGGTTTAGTGGTATAGATATAATAGTAAAAGGTTTAATATGTTTAGATTCTTTTAAACAAAAAAAGTAATTTTGATTTCATAACCTTGATGAATAGACCTGTATTAAATTAGTAGCAATTAGTAAATTAGTAGCAGTGCCATAAAGTTACCAACTATATCAGTAAAAATACCATCCTATAGAACACTAATAGCAAGATTAAAAAATGGAAAACACGTGTAGAGAATATTGGAATGTTTTAGATCATGTATGAGCAGTGCTGCTTTTTGCAGCCTTTTTTTTAATGATTTCAAAGGAGCATTTTAGAAGACATAACTTGCATGAAAAGTGTTAGTTTTTAACTTACACCCTACAGCCACGTGGCTTTTGTTCATGTATTTTAAAGGAACAACAACAAAAATCTCCACAGTTTAGATATGGCCAGCCTATGTTTGGTGAGATTCACAGAAGTAGTAATGCGTAAAAAACTCAGGAGAAATCCTAGTCATGTTAATGAAAATGTTTCCGCTGGGTTCAACCATGTCAGGATTTCATTCCTGGTACTTGCAATGATTAACAGATCTTTTCTCTGTGATGCCAGAGTAGATGTGCCCTTTCTCTGTTCTTCAGCTGTAATTCCGTCTAGTTCATTACTCATAATGATGCTGCTATACAATAACTCATGAGTTACTCAGGGTATAATTAATATAGCAAGAAGGGAAAAACCACTATGTCTTCTCTAAGTAGTAAATATAGCTTGTAAACTTGAAATCATCTCAGTCTATTGAAGAAAACTATGTTGATATACAGTGTTCTTTCTGAAATATAAGCATGTTTGAAACAAGGACTTGGCCCTTTAGAATTTTCTTCTTTTGGTTTGTATTTTGGAGCTTCCAAAGTCCAGACCTGTCATGTTGCTTAAAGAAGAATGAGACTGAACAAGATAATCCAAAAATTGCTGTCTGCCTCCATCTTGTACAGAATTAAACAGACTTACAACTTCTATGTAGAGCAGAATAACATGGGCAAACAGATTTTCTTTATCTTCAGGAAAATTTGTACCTGGAAATGAACTCCAAGCAAAATTTAATGTGCAACTTTTCAGGTTCAAGAATACCTACCATGAATTATTAAATTACTTCACTTGTAAAACTAGCATATATGTCACAGAACTTGACACCGTAGCTGTCATGCTAAGGAATGCAGGTTAACCTGATATAAGGGTAGTGTTTTAACCTGGGTGGGTGGTTATTTCGAATTTTTCAGCTATAACCGAAAAAGCAATTTAGCCTTCATTATGTTCGTTTTGGGAAAGCATTTACTGTAAAACATTGGCCACAGTAATTGCTAAACTAGCTCAGACTTGGAGTCTGCTCAGTCTGAGAAAGTATTTGCAGTGCTTTGTCTTTCATATGAAAGAACTTTTTGCAGCTGGATGACTTAAGATCTCATGTGAAAACTGTTTTAAACAATAAAGAATTACCTTAAATGCTGCTCTCCTTTTTTGCCTTGCTTTTCTTTTTGAGTAGCGACTTTATAGCCATGTGTTCTTGTTTTCCATACAAATATCCTCTCCTTTTTTAATCCAACATTTTCTTCTGATAGTGTTTTCCCCAGCCTACCTGTAGAGATATCAGTGAAAAGTACTGATTTTCAATTTTGCCATGCCGAATGGTCTTATTCAGCAAATTACACTGTTCTTCCATCTCTGCCTCCATTCACTTACAAATTGAAGCACTCCAGTTTGAGAGTGTTTGTCAAGGAGCGTGAAGGATGTGGCCTCACGGGCAACCTGGGAGCAGACTCCCACCACAGGGTCTGTCCTGTGGGTTCTGCACACAGACCTATTGACAGACCTCAGCACTGCTGGGTAATAAATCAGGTCCAGAGTCCAACCCAGGACTCTGTTCAGGAGCAAAAGGAGAGATGGAGCCACTACAGGGATCTTGAGGAGTCCATGCAGGAGATGATGCCAAAGGTGGGCCAGGAGTTAGTACAAGCCCAGGTTCTGGTGGGTCCCTGCTGGGCTCTGGAGCAGTGCCATGGGTTCTAGACCTGACCCACTGTCCCTCATTCACTCTGTCTGAAAAAGTCAGGAATTCAGCTTCTTACATTTTGCTGATATACAGCCCATCTGATCTTTTGTATGGGGTCTAGATGCTAGAAGAGAGACCAGTCGGTGCACCCAGTTGTCAGGTACCTCTAATATTAAACATTTTTAAAAGTGAAATGCTAAGCAAGTAATCCTTCCTGTGGGTAACTCCAGTATGAAAACTGCTCATCTAATTCACACTGAAATTTCTGAGAGTATTGAGACTTAGTAATAATCATTCATACTAGAAATTAAAGTATAATACTTTTGCATTTTCATTTCCACTACCAATTGGTCATCTTATGAATAGCTGATTCATGAATGTCAATTTATAAGAGTTCTGTATTTTTTACCTGATTATTTGGTTATAATTTAGTACAGAATAATATCTTCTAGATTTAGATTAGACTAAAGGAGACATTGACAGTGAGTACTGGAAGGATTTGCTTATAAAAGTTTGCTGTGGTCCTTTAAAATATAGACCATACTTTATACTGTTTCATAGAATCATAGAATCATAGAACAGTTAGGGTTGGATGAGAACTTAAAGATCATCTAGTTCCAACCGCCCTGCCATGGGCAGGGACATCCGACTAAATTAGACTGCCCAAGGCCCCATCCAACCTGGCCTTGAACAACGTCCCTGGTCAACCTGTTCCAGTGTCTCAACACTCTCATGGTGAAGAAATTCTTCCTAATGTCTAGTCTAAATCTGCCCCTCTGCAGTATGTACCCATTCCCCCTTGTCCTATCCCCACAAGCCTCTATGAATAGTCCCTCTCCAGCTTTCCTGTAGCCCCTTCAGGCACTGGAAGGTCACTATAAGATCTCCTCTGAACCTTCTCTTCTGCAGGCAGAACAAGCCCAACCTTCTCAGCCTGTCCTCATAGGGAAGGTGCTCCAGCCTTCTGATCATCTTTGTAGCCCTCCTCTGGACCCATTCCAACAGCTGCATATCCTTCTTACATTGAGGATTCCAGAACTGGACACAGTATTCCAGATGACGTCTCACAAGAGAGGAACAGAGGGGCAGAATCACTTCCTTTGACCTGCTGGCCACGCTTCTTTTGATGCAGCCCGGGACACGGTTGGCCTTCTGGGCTGTGAATGCACATTGCCAGCTCATGTTGAGCTTCTCATCGACCAGCGCCCCCAAGTCCTTCTCTGCAGGGCCATTCTCGATGACATCATCCCCCATCGTGTACTGAAAATGGGGATTGCCCTGACCGAGGGGCAGGACTTTGCACTTGGCCTTGTTCAACCTTATAAGGTTCTCAGAGGCCCACTTCTCCAGCCTGTCCATGTCTCTCTGGATAACATCCCATCCTTTTGGTGTGGCAACTACACCACTCAGCTTGGTGTCATCCAGAAACTTGCCCAGGGTGCACTCAATCTCACTGTCAATATCATTGATAAAGATATTGAACAGCACTGGTCCCCGTACAGACCCTTGAGGGACACTACTCATCATGGATCTCCATCTGGACTTCGAGCCATTGACCACTACTCTTTGAATACGACTATCCAACCAGTTTCTCATCCCCCATATTGTCCACCTATCAAATCCATATCTCTCCAATTTAGAGAGAAGGATGTTGTGGGGGGACAGTGTCAAAGGCTTTACAGAAGTCCAGATAGATCACATCCATCAGTTTAGCCGTGTCCACTGCT
This sequence comes from Cuculus canorus, assembly GCF_017976375.1. Taxonomy (NCBI): domain Eukaryota; kingdom Metazoa; phylum Chordata; class Aves; order Cuculiformes; family Cuculidae; genus Cuculus; species Cuculus canorus. The sequence continues at coordinate 60,841,941 of NC_071405.1, read as the reverse complement.
GTGGTTACCCCATCATAGAAAGCCACCAAGTTGGTCAGACAGGATTTGCCCCTGGTGAAGCCATGCTGGCTGCCATTAATCACCTCCCTGTCCTCCATGTGCTTTAGCATAGCTTCTAGGAGGATCTGTTCCATCATCTCCCCAGGCACTGAGGTGAGGCTGACAGATCGGTAGCTCTCAGGGTCGTCTTTTCTACCCTTTTTAAAAATGGGCACAAAGTTACCCTTCTTGCAGTCACCAGGGACTTCTCCTGACTGCCATGACTTTTCAAATATCAATGAGAGTGGCTTGGCAACCACATCGGCCAATTCCCTCAGGACTTGGGTATGCATCTCATCAGGTCCCATGGATTTATATATGTTCAGGTTCCTTAGGTGTTTGTGAACCTGATCCTTCTCTACTGTGGGAGGGAATCTACCCCCCTGGTCACCATCTTGCTGTCTCATGACCCAGGAGGTGCAAGGAGAACAGTTATCAGTGAAGACTGAGGCAAAAATGTTGTTGAGTACCTCAGCCTTCTCCTCATTTGTTGATACATGATCCCCATTTCCAGCCATCAGTGGGAGTATGTTCCCTTTGACCTCCCTTGTTTGATTGATGTAGCTGTAAAAGCCCTTCGTTAGTCTTTACTTCTCTTGCCAAGTTCAGCTCCAGCTGCGCCTTGGCCTTCCCAACTTCATCCCTACACAACTGGGCAGCATCTCTATACACATCCCGGGTTCCCTGTCCCTGCTTGCACTGCCTGTGTAGTTCCCTCTTCTTTTTCAGTTTACCCAGCAGGTCTCAACTCAGCCATACTGCTCTCTTCCTTTTCCTGCCTGATTTTCCACATACGGGGACTGAGCACTGTGGCTCTTTATGGAAAGCTTCCTTAAATATTTTCCGTCTCTGTTCCGCTCCCTTGTCTAGGAGGACCATGTCCCAAGGGGTGCTACCGAGTTTCCATTCATACATTTTTATAGAAGAAGAAATGTGATTAATCTAAATAATGTAACTAAAATAATTGTAAATGCTTGTCAAATATAGCTAAATAAAATATTTCCAACAATTCTTTATCATCATATAAAATGTATTTATTGATATATTGTTTCAATCATCTATGTTGTATATCGTTCACATTTGTAATATAGTAATGATAACTTTCAATATGAGCTAATGACTTTCACTTTTGTATATGACATTTCCCTCTCTTGCTCCTTCTCTCTCTTTTGGTCTTCCCCTGCCTAAATTCTTTGATATTTATCAGTGATGATTTGGGTTTCTTTCAGTCTAGCCGTCCTGCGCTGCTACCAAAAAAAGACATATTCTCAGAGACTTCAGGGCACACTGAAGAAATTCCTTATGGCAGAGACTGCTCACAGCTGGCCTGCAGTGTATCACAGTGCAGCAGCATGATGTCAGACTCCACTGTCTCTTAACTTATGGAGAAGGGGCTGGATTCTGACCATACACAGAAGGTTATGACTCTGCTGACAAATGCTTAAGTTGTTACTCTTAAGTTGTAAATGGGAATGGATAAGAAGTTGGTCCCATCTTTAAAGGTCCCTTCCAACACAAACCTTCTATGATTCTATGATTATCTGATGTGAGGAACACAAATGTAACACAAAAAAGTGCAAATTCCACTAAAAGATGCTTTCTGGTGGGCATATATTAATACAGTTTGTCGTGATATAATGAACAATTCTGAAGATAAGCATGAATGAAACTGTCTTTAAAGTGAAAAGCAGCCTGGTCACAGTCGCACAAAGGGCTAAACGCCTGATTGAGGGAGAATTTCTTGAGAAATTAGTTTCTGACTACTGAGGTTCTTCCAAAGGCACAGAATGACAAGTCTGTGTAATGCCACTGGACATTTCCCAAGTAACTGAATAATGAGAATAAGACAGAACGTGGCCTGGACTTTCCTTTTACATTCTGAAATCAAGATTTCAGGTGAAGAATAAATAATATACTTGATCCCGGGAAAAAAGATATAGTCTTGTGAAACTGGTTCTCTGCTATCAACTCTCAATTGTTTGTTGGCTGGTTTGTTTCTTTTTATGTGATCAGCAATATGATTCGGGAGAGAGTTTATTTCTTAGTGACTGTCTTTGGAGAAGTCAGACAGGAGATAAAACCTCCATTCTTCATGCAGCAAAAGACTGCTACATTCTCTTTAACGCAGAAAAATGCAGTGGAAAGACCCAATAAGATTCATCTGATCTAAGTTAAACCTATCACAAAATGTCAGAAATGCAAATATGTCTGTTAAGATAAGGCCAGACATCTCAGTAAACTCTTTATGTTAATCCCTGGCACAGAGCATTTAGTGACTCAGCTGCAGCAACAATTAAAGTTAAAAGAAGCAAACAATTCTCTACTGTAAATTTGGGCCTGGCTACCCTAAGTTTCCAGCTGTTAGATGAAGTTTACATTAATAAAATGTTTGTCCTTACCCAAGGGCTTTCTCAGTAGCTTGTATAAAGAACTTCAGAAAAAATGAAGAGTAGATTTGTTCCCAGCAGGCAGGAAGGAAGTTGTCAGGAGGAAAGAGGATATGGACCTGTTTGCATGCAAGGGTCAGTATTTGGTTGCTGGATATTTCCTCTGTGTCCACACGACAAGAAAAGCTTTAGTTTCCTGCACTGGACAAATAGCAGGAAAGGGTGTGAGAGTTATTGAATGACATTATCATCTTATAGCCTCATCGGTGAGGAAGGCTGCTTATCAAAACGGATAGCAAATAATTAAATAAGACCAGACATAAGCAAGTGAAATTGTTAAGGGTTTCTTATTTAATTTCTTTATCTCAATTTAGTCAGCATATTATGCCCTGCTTGTCTATAAATTCCTTACTTTCTGCTAGTTTTTTATTTGTCTGATTACTTAAACTGGGTATGGAAAATATCTAGAGAATCAGAAACCTTAGTGAGTGCATTCCAAGCAGGGATGTGAAAGTCTTCAAAAGCCAAAATTTTTAAGGTTTTGTTAAGATTTTAAGTTTAAGGTTTTGTAAGATTTTAAGTTACTCTTTGGAACTCTTTGTTGTTACATGGGGGCTTCTAACATGGTTAAGATGGTGGGATATGGGCAGGAAACTACCCCATTTGCTTGTATGTGTCAAAAAGATAATCATGCTGCTCACTGGCCTATAAATTAAACAGCTTATTAGCCTGATCCTGGAAATATTTAATCTCATATCAAATACTTACAAACTAGATTCATGCTACTCAGCCCAGAGAGGTTATTTGTGCCAGTCAAAATTTTCCCGTGCTTTAAGGAAAGGTCATATGATTAAACATTCTACTCAAGTGATTAAACTGTCTCTCAATATTAGTTTAATTCTGACAACTTTTTTTTACGGAATGTGGTTCACAGTAATTTTGATTACCCTTTTCAAAACCATCAAGTCTTTTTTTCACGTACCTGTTGACAAAACACATTCAACTGCAAAATACAAATATTCAGAATTTCACTGAATTGACCTCTAATACAAATTATCAAAGAAAAGACCCAAAACTGTCCAAGTCCGCAACTTTATTTCAGACTTTCTCACCCCATCATATTTGAATGTTGGGAATATGCATGTAACAGAAAGCTATAAATTTGATTTCACTTATCACATGAAAAAGGCAGTGTAAGCTAATATCTATTTTACAGCATTTAAGTGAAAAATTGATATGACTTTTAGTAGAACACAGACACAACATTTCCTTGTGGTACTGGAGAGTCATTTGGATTTACTGAATGCTAAATTACAGATCCTGGATGAAGCTGGCTGTGCAACATAACACAATGTACTCCATAAATGCATTTTTTCACACACACATAACACACAAATGCATATTTATTTTGTTAATCTACATAATAGCAAACAGACTTCAGAAAGTTGCAGGAGGGTTCATTCATTTAGAGCCGATGATGCAAGGCAGGAACATGACGAATTGGTTTGTAGGCCCTGAGCTGTTGGGATATAAATAAAGTATCCTCTGGGCTACACTGGAGAGCTAGTTCAAAAGAAGAAAAAAAAAAGGAAAAGGATGGTGGAACAAAATATGTTCCTTTCTTTGTTATTTGGTGCAGTGTTTTGTCTGACATACCATTTAATTGAGAAATGTTCCTGCACAATCATAACTTTTAATCTGTACAGTATGATAAACACTGCATTTCCATCACTACTGAATAAATAAATAAGTTTTCTTCAGTTATTTTATGTTAACTAATGTGGTGTCTCATGTACTTTACAGTTACATATATGGCTAGCGTCATTTATATTATTAGGCAGTCTTTAACATTGATAACATGATCTGTGATGGAATTATTTCACAGGTTAGTATTATGAAGGCATCTATGTTGTTCTGTTTTATCATGTCCCTTTGTGCCATGAACGTACTAGACAAGCTAGTTAATAAGGATTTAATTTATAGCACAAATCTTTCACAGCAAAGAAATTCCCTAAACCTCATCACACTTAACTGCTATATTCAAGGGAAATTAACTGTTACCTTAGATTAATGAACAGAAAATGCTATACCAAGTAAAGTGCATACACAGCATTATCTGTGAGAATGCCATAGCACAGGTGTTGTTTCATTCAGGTGTAAATCCCCACAGAGAGAGTGAGTCCTAAAGTCTTTTAGAGAAAAAGGAAAAATTGAGAATCCAAGGGGAAAGCTCTTACTCTTTTATATCTACAGACTTAAATCATATCACAGCCATATTTCCTCCCCACCCTCACAAATCCAGTGTATAAACAGAAAATCTGGTATATCAAAGACGCGGTAGTTCAACACAATCATTGCAACTTTAAACTTGCACATGCTTCCTTTCAAAGCTGATAGCCTCCAAAGCATCAGAGAGAGGCACAATATTATCTTCACGGCTACTTTGAAAATTTAGTGTGGCTATTTCATAAGGGTCTGATAGGAAAAAATGTAGTAGCTGTTAGAGAGATTCTTCTTGTTCTGTTAAAAAAAAAGCAAAAGATCAAAATCAAGGTAGCCCCTGCAGCTAGTCCTAATCCTTTGGAAACTGACATAAATCACATCAATTTTGTTATGTTCTGATTTATCTTAAGTAGAAATGCAACTGTGTCTTTCCAGACTAAGTTGTAATCATAGTGATTATATGAACACTTCCCAGGGCTTCAAGACAATGAATAAGGAGGGGAAAAAAAAATTCAAAAGAAAGAAAAAATATGAAACCATCTTAAAAGGAGAAAAGACTGGCATGTAATGACATAGGCTGAAGAAAATAACAGCTTGAAAAAGAGGAAAGTCAACCTCATTACAGAAAGAATTTTTGCAGGCCAGAAATATGTAGAGGAAAATTCTTGGCCTTCTGGACAAAAATATAAATTTCTGCCCAGGAAATTAGCAACAGCTCGTGGACTCTTCTGTACCAGGTTTGTACCTTGAACTTTATGAATATCGTTTACTTTCAGTTGTGAGTAAAATCTTAGGCTTATTAGCAGTATCACAAAATACTAATTCTGATCACCCAAAAGTTTTTTTCTAAAGTAGTGAAAGAAACCGATTTTCTTCATATAAGCATGTGAGATGTTTTATATTTTCAGTGGGCTTTCCCACAAAAATGAAGTTTTCATCATTTTTGTCTGTCATTCTCTTCATTAAGGAAATCATCTAACTTTCCCAGGTCTACAGAGAAGAAACTGAGGCACAGAGACTTCTTGTACAAAAGCATAGGCATTCTGGGCATAGGAAAACAGGCTTAGAAACAGAGTTCCCTCATTTCTAGTAAAACAGTCTACCCAGTGGGCCACATTTCTTCCTATAGTTGACACTCTACACAGCTGCTATACAATGTCAGTTAGGGCTTTATTTTTCAGTAGTTTGCACGCCATCTGTCCTGTGAGTGATAAAAAAGAAGCTATTTAAACATTCCTCTCCACTGATCTCTTTCCTTCCTTCCGTCCACCAATGGACTAATGAACAGCATGGGTTTTAAAATTGCGGTTTACATAGATGTATGGTTATATGTATAACTTAAGACAATGTCCCCTAAGAACCCTGTGACCGCTTCGAAAAAAATTCCTTTTTCAAGTAAAATGCTGTCAGGTTAGGAAACTAATCACTGTCCTCTATTTCTGCAGAAAGTTAGGGACTGAAGATATTAAGAGAGGGAGATATATATCCATTTCTTAGCATGGGCACCAGAGAAAATAGTTAAGATGAAAATAGTTAAGATGAACAGCAGGCTGAGCTGTGGATATGGATTGCTTTTTGCTGACTCTTGTGTAAGAGCTGTAAGGTATAGTGAAGAAGAGAACAGTCAGCTGTGGATAAAATCTTATACCAATGAAGAAAGATTTCCTATAGCTCATCTGCTGAAGCTCTTTTTCACATGCTTTGGGCCTCCTGCTGTACACATGCAGCTGTAGGTCTACTAAGGAAAGGTTAATTTTTCAGGTTTGGCCAAAGACAAACATCAGATGGTAAATATCTGACTATTTAGCCTTATCAGCCACTCACATAGTGAGTACAAACCTTAACGTGTACTGAATATGGATTGGGTGCAGCCCAATGTGTCGTGGGAGCAGGGTTTGCAAAACTTTCAACTAACAGTTGTTTTGCTCAGAGAGACAGTTAAACGGATGCAGCCGAGAGAAAAAGCTGTTGAAACTGTGTATTCTTAAAGCGAGTGTGGGGGTTCTCTGACCCATTGTTCCTGGATATCTCCTGGAAGCTACTGATGTAAGAGAATTGCCCTTGTCTATTCAAGATAATATGTTGTCAGTACAGCTTTGTCCAATAGCTGTCTTCTGTTTTAGAAGCCAATCTGCTTTTGTTGGAAATCTACAGCTTTTGCTGGACACCTGGCAAGATCTGGCTTTCTACAAGCATTTTGGATAAAAACATCCATTAGAAGGTTTACAATTGAAAAGTGCTTCATATTCTGGATTTATTTAAATTTATGATCTTCTGAAAGAGAGTTAATATTGAATGCCTGATAAATTGTTATCGATCTGTGACTGGTAGAGGTTTATACTACCAGTGACTGACTTTCAGGGAGCTGAGTCCCTGTGGCCTGTAATGACTTTAACTATCTCTCTAAATACTCAAAAGTTCTGTAAACCCTGCTCCCATGACACATTAGACTAGCGTATTTCTAACATTGATCTTATGATAAGAGAGCAAATTGCAAGTCACACTGCTTAGTACATATTAAATCCTTGAATCTTACTTTCCCTTTAGAATCATGTAATTCATGTTAGCAGTTCTCATGTGTTCTGTAGCAGTGGGAATATGGAGTGATTCTGGACTTCTGAATTCTAAATTTGTTTCATTAAAGGGAAAGAGACTTTCTAGTTTCCTTCATATATTACATAATGTACACCAGATATATCTTTCAACTACTGATGTAAAACAGTACTGAGAGTACTAATTAGTGTTGCTGGGAATTATCAGAAGACGTCGGGTACTCCAGTTTATCATATTCCTGATGGTGTGATGAGCTAAATCTTAGATATCAGAGAAATACCTGTTTTTATCTGTGATGTAAATACTTTTTTACTTTCTGAGCATATATTTTACTACAATTATAGGTTCAGATTGCTTCTTGTAAGAATACTCTTTACTATATCTGTGGATTCAAATAATAACATTATGTATGATGAGAACTTTTCAGAACCTGTAAAACAGTTTGTAATCCTTTTCTGGCATTTTGAAATACTCTCAGTTGTGAACAGTAACTCCCATGAGCATTTAGAAGGAAAGCAAAATAGAAATAATTTTAGGGTTTTTTTAGGATACTTTTCCATATTAGGGTTTCCAACAATTCTGTCTTCACAAGGTTATGTCAATACCTTCAGCCAAAGCATAAAGCTTTTGTTTGTCTTGGGTGCTGATCTCCAAAGAGAACATTTTTGGCTGACAAAGAAGAGGATTTAGACTCCACCGAATTTGCTTGCCTGGAAGACTGCACTAGAGGGAAATGGTCTAGACATATAAACCCTTCTTGCCAGGACTGATTTTTCTTCCCAGGCTCTTCATGTGGCCTTTTCTCTACTTCCCCATTTTGAGTTTTAAGCTTCCTTTCAGGTCAAGTGACTATGCATTATTCCATGTCCCTCACAGTCTTTGTCTAAGTGTGGCATTTAGGAGACTATGCCTTGAGCTATCACCTTCATTTTTGAAAGCTTTTTACAATATACTTCATATATTTCTTCCATTTCCAAATTAAATGGGCAAATTAAATAGGAAATTTATGTGTTTTCTTCATCTCTTTCAGAAGTAAATATATTGCAGAGGAAACCTCCCGACATAAATCATAACAATCATTTCAGTTTAGTTGCTAAGGCCTGGGTGGTCCTGTGGTTTGCAGGTCAAGATATTAGCACATCCTTAGTATGATAAGAGACGTACAAACAGCTACACCCACTCTACCCAGGGGTGATTCATTTTACAGAGGGGAGGGGACGTTTCCGCAGCTGTCCTCCTGAGGGGATGTACAACATAAAAACATGTTTAATCACCAATGGGACTTCCATAGAAGTTCTGCGACTGGAAGTTGCAAGAGGGACATCTCAATCAGTGTGTCCGCTGGCTGCCCTGCCTACATCCCTCTACACATAGTACCATGCTCTTTGGGGGACTGTGCTAGCACTTTGTGGTCTCTCAGGGTTATTGGTTGGAAGGGAATTCTGCCACTGAAGGCCTTCTCAAGGAAAGCTTCTTTCACTTCCAGCTCTCAGATGTTGGGCATAGATCCAAAAAGATTATGGTTTCCCTGCTAATTAGAAGATGCTCAGATGTTACTTGTGCTGTTTGCTGTGTGTCCAAATCTTAATGAATCTATGAATGAAAATGAAAGCAAAAATATAGTAAAGATGTGACAAGGCTAATTGACGAACACTTGACAGATATATAAAGAACTTAAAAATATGACATTTAAAATAAATAGGCTCATTGATTAAACAAACAATCAATAAAATTGCTCTTTTATTTTATTCTTTCTTTAACACATAGCATTTCTAAAGCAGCAGCTGATTTGGACTGTTGTAGTCTTACCAGTAATAGAAGAGTTTCAACTTGGCTGATTCTCACAATAATGCAATTGGGAGGCAACAAATTTTAAAGATTGAAAAAGAAATCCTAATTAAAAAACATAATGACACTAAGGCTGCCAACCAATTTCAAGGTGATGGTGCCAAATCTTTTACCTTCTTCTAGCTCTTTGTTTTTCTCTTCATTCCACATCACAGAGCAACTATAGCAATGTTAAATGGACAAGGCCAGAGCTCATATAGAAATAAATGAGATACAATTTACAGCTTGTGGGTCATCTGCCTTATAAATCCTAAGATCTGCTTTTGAGTATAGACGAATGGATAGAAAAAGCTGAGGAAAATTCTCTCATGACAGCATCCTTTTCGTTACAAGGGTAAAAATATAGATACGATCTACACTGCTTTTTTTCCAGGCATGGAACTGAATTAATAACATTTATTGCTAAGTTTTTGGCCACTGCTGGAAAGAAGTGGTAGCTGGGTGATGAACCTACAATTTTGGCACAGACTTCTGGAGCTATTGTCTGTGCTCACTAGGAGCTGTGGCTTCTATTTTCTTCACAGTGCCTCTCCTACTAAAGGAATGGTGTGACTGTAAGGAATCTGCCTAGGAGCCATAAGTCTTTAGAGGTAAGTCTTCTATTGTGTACTTTTGATAAGTACACAAGCAGAGAATTTGGTTCCTCAACAAAAGCTCCATCCTACTCTAAATCAATTTCTCAAGCACGCAGACTGTGTGAGAGTCTGGCTCTTGTTTCAGTGAACTTTTTTTTTTCTTTCTTAAATTTAAGCAAACTTTAGGATCAGGTTACTGATACTAAAACAACTGTTCTTTTTTCTTTTTAAAAATACTGTATTTTACTTTATTAAATTTTACGCCTGAAACGTTTGTGCAACTGATCTCTAAAGGAAAATAGTAAATCACAATTTCTGTGATCACAGAAAGTGTGGAGATCTTGAAATAAAAATACTGTACAGATTGGGAGGAAAACCCTGACTTGGAGATGCACTTAATCAACCACATGGGGCTCAAAACCCACGAACATATCAATGGAAAACTAGACTGATGCTACGAACAATGAATTTTCATATTTAACATGAAACCAAAGGGTGTCACTCTTTCATGCTGTGTGACTGTATCGAAAAAGGTAGTAAAGGACTACAGCTACTATCAGAATGTTGTTTGTAGCAGAAAATATTTGCAATGACATGTTCAGAAAAGCATGTAGCAACAATAGTCCAGTTAGGAGTTTAGATGTAAACTTGACCCAAGACATGTGCGATTGGAGTTAGTTTCTCAATTATGCCACTGAGAGGCTGTAGACAGATTAGATTAGATTAGATTAGATTAGATTAGATTAGATTAGATTAGATTATGGTGATACATGTAGCACCAAGTTTTAAAAAGGATATTCTGACAATCTTCCAAGCAGATCGTGTACCTTCATGAGAAGGAGACTGTCTTGTGGCTGTCTGTATCTGTATCAGCTTTGTGCATCTGTTCTGCAGATCCACAGACCAGAGAAAGTGAGATGTTCAGTCAGAGATAGTATAGGTCAGGAATGGGATTAAAATGCATATTGCTTTAGTGCCAGATCTAGGGAAAGTATTGAAAAAGTTAATAGAACTCGAGATATTACACTCCTCTGGTGTGTACTTTCCTTTCTTGAGCAATTTTTCAATTTTGGGAGCTCGGTTAGTTTGACCCCTTTTTGGTCAGAATAGCAGAAAATATATGGTTTCTGTCAGGACAAGAAAATTTTGGCTTTCTACCAACCCCATGCTATCTGTAAGGGTAGTGAATAAAGCATGTCTCTTTTCTTATGCTTATTTAGGCTTGTATTGCCACTAGGTAGAAAAACTGCAAATAAGCCTTAAAATAATGATCAAACATAAGAAGAAATCCTTCTTATTCCTGTAAAGGAAGAAGAGTGAAAAACTGATCTCTCTCCCACATTGACCACTTTTCCCCTTGGAAACTCCAGGGATTTGCTTAGAAACCTGTGATTTGGAGAAACAAATCTTTCTTGGTCGACTTGACTTGGCAAAAGACTATTAAAAAATCCCAGATAGTTATAAAAATGTGACTGTGCTGTAGCTCTAAGCCTTTTTAAATGAATGTTCATTAGCAGTTCTGATGCAGTGATTTCATCTCTTAACACTGGGCGTGCTTTCAGGGCAAAGTAGAGTAAGTGAGGCTATAGCCTGCAGGGGCTGCTGTCATGCAAGAATAATTATACTAGGATGGAACAAACAATCAGACTGTAAGGACAGATGTTGTTTCATTTTGTTTTATGTTAAGGGCTAAGCTTATGTTCCACATTACCAGAAACAGTATCTTTTTGTGGAAATCTTGGGATACTTTCCAGAACTGAGTAAGAACTAAAGCATATACTTTTCAACATGTTGGGATCTCCTATCTGAGAGGATGTCCTGTTTACATTTTGTGCTCTAGCTAAGTAATTATGCTGCATGAGTAGTCCAGAAATGAGGTGAAATATAAGAGGGGAAGATGGCTTGAAATGGATTTTCACACAAGTTTGAAAAATGACACTTGCATGACCCCTGTCATCAAACCATTTGGGATTAGTACTACAAAGGTATATATTTAACGAGAATAAGCACTCAGAAGCGAGAGGCCTTGGCATCCGTGGAATGTATTTTGGGTGGTTTAAAACTTTTTTTCATCTTTTTTTCAGAAGGAAAATAAGGAGCAACTGATAATGTGGCTCACAGCTCGGCTTATTTTATGAAATGACCCATGTAGGTAACTGAACCCTGATGAATCTAATGCTAGCATAAAGCAGCATCTAGGAAAAACAAGACTAACAAAGCAAGAGGGATAGATAACTCGTTTCTATCACCCCTTTGTGACTCAAATGCTTTCTATATCAGAATGGTGACATATTACATAGGATTTACATTATATGATATGAAAGGCAGCAGAAAAGCAAGCTTACTTTTCTGAAGTTGGAATAATTTTTGCATGGGGATGGCAATTATTGTTTGCTTGGAGGAAGAAACAACTTGTAATTAAGCTAGGACACAGCGTGGTAAATTCAGAGATTAATTTGAACTGATTTCAATATTAGCAAAACCAGAAAGTAATGCTGCTTTTATAAAGTAAAGACCATAGTGCGTTGTGCTTTCTGTAGCTGAGGTATAGAACATAGGCGTTATGAAATTACGTGGTTGTGGCTCTGTGATATCTTTTGTGGTTCACAACCCTCATTCACCTGGTAAACTGATGTCCAACTAGTGATGACTCCTACTTGGGAAAAAACGAGATCTAAATCCAAGAAAGGCTAGAAATAAACTAGGTTGACTCAACACACCTTGTTATTTGTTCATTTATTTTCATATTGATATGTATTTCCAGCATATGCGGGAACCCTTTTCATGAACCCAGTCAAGTTGCTAGGGTTTTAGGTAATGCATAAACAGAGAGAAAAGGATGCTTCCTTCTACCCCCTCCCAAACTAAAAGAATTTTAATTTCAAACATAGGTAAAACATAGTAGACTAATGGGAAACTACCTAAGAGATGATAATAGTAAATATGGTATGAAGTCCTTCTGCACACCCACAGCTTAACTGCTGTCAAGATTTGGTAGGCTTCCAGGAAAAGGAAAAAAAATAAAGCACAGTTTGATAAAGTGTTAATTTTTAAATGCTTATTGTGAGCTTTTCAACCCTGTCCAAGGGATTCTGATGGGTACATTTCTTTTTCCAGAGTAACCTCCTGAAAGTAATAAATCTTCATTCCACTGCCTGGGACTGGCCGTCCCCAGTATCTCTCTGTATGCAGATAGATACACAGAGGTATAGATGCAAGTCTTATAAGATTTTTTAGATGGGGAAAGTTATCCAGAGCCAAATCCTGGCATTGTTGTTCAGCTGGGTTTCTACTTGGCCTGATGCTTCTCACATTCGCTTTAGTGGCATATTATCTTAAAAGTCCTTGTTGTATAATTGCATGCAAAGTGAAGCCTATTGATGCAAAACAGTTTGAGCCCTGAATAAAGAAAAAATTATTTTCCTGGGAATTAGCCCCAAAGAATAGGTGATAGCACTGCTTAAAATAATAAGTTCAGTGTATCTATTATACACAAAGAGCCGTCCTAATATGACATTCATGTTTACTTCTAATTAAAAATTTTAGAAATCTAGATCTCACTGTCTGAGCTTTTAAGTGGTGCCCATCATCCCTGATTCTGAGAAAATTAGAATAGCTCATTGTATGTACTATGAGGTCTGCCAGTGTTATCTCTGGAATATGGGAACTAGTGGTATAATAAAATGCACTGCAGAACTCTGAAAGCCCTTGATTCTATATTTACATCTCTGAACAAGCTCACTTTGACTCATAGCTCCTTAATTAGAGGCATAGTCGTTTTCTTTTCTGTAGGGCATTTTTTTACCCTCACAATACAAGCATACATTTGGTAACTAATACCAGCAATTAGCCTCATCTGCTATGTAAATGAGTGTAATTGCAATTAAACACTTTAGTGGGCCCGAAGGGAAAACATGCAATCATTACAAAGTAGGAGTACATGGTAAAGGGACTTTTAGGAATGTTAGCAGAAGTGCTTTTTCCCTGTGGTGACTATGGTCCTTTCCATTGTTAGTTATTTCTTCAGGAGTTTAGAGGCTCGTTCAAAGGGTATTTTTTTGTTCTTCGTTGAGAACTGTGAAAACCATGGAACAAAGAATGAAATGTTTGATGAAGACCAGGGACATTATCTCCCGGATATTCACAGGATTTTGTCGTGAGCATGTGAGCACCACAAAACAGGATACCAAAAACAACACTGGGAAGTTCCTGGATTGGGTTTATTGTCAAAGATTTATTGAAATCAATGGCTATGACAGTTTCACACCCACTAAGCAACTGTGTCAATGAGTATGTCTGCATTATCCTTTGTCTTCTGTATGTTACTGGCATACTGCAGGCAGCCTATGGAGATGGTATTTGATGGTATACCAAACACAGCGAATAGATACCAGCACCATACAACTCACTGATCCTGAACTTGGTGTTTGAACAAACTTCAGAACTGATCTTGAGTGAGTCTCTTCAAATGCTAGTACAGATGGATGGTCAGGTATAATTCCGTGGTGTAAATATGACTCAAACTTATCATTTGCGTATCCTGTCTATGTGATTTTGCATCTGAGTTAATAAGTTTCCGGTGCCAAATCCACATTTTGAATTGTAATTATTTACCTCTAATTTCTTCCATTAGTACTGGAAGGATTATTCCTGTACTAATGAATTAGGATAATGGAATGATCCGTTAAATCTGAGCTGCCTGAAATTTGTTGAAGATCCACAGTGAGGCGACTCCATTGATTATGTGCAAATACCTGAATAGAGCTAAAGCAGCTTGGCCAGAACAGAAAATTATATGTCTTCCCTCCTAAGCAGAGTTCCACCCTTTGGTATAGAGGATCGGTTTAAAAGTTCCTAAGGGTGCATGGAAATATTTACACTTTCTCGGACGGACATTGCAGCAAAATATTTCCATGATCTCTAGCTTTACCACTACCTGTAAAACAAAAGTAAAATTGTTTACTAATGAAACTTTTGATCTGCCGTTTTTTTTTTTTCACAAACTGTATTCAGAGGAGATGTTAAGTTCCCATCAAATTTAAGCACTGCAGTTGCTGATCCTTCTTATTGCACCTGTTAAAAATGACTGGGAAAGAGAGTTCAGAACTGATTTTCTTCTTAAAAATATCATATGCAAACAGTCTGTTCATAGCCTGAATTAACCTTCCCCCTTACCCTCTCCCCTTCCCCCTTTCCCCTCTCCCCTTTCCCCTTTCCCTTTTCCCCTTCCCCTTTTCCCGTTTCTTCTTTCACCTTCCCCCTTTCCCCTTTCCCCTTTCACCTTTCTCCTTTCTCCTTTCCCCTTTCCCCTTTCCCCTTTCTCCTTTCCGCTTTCACCTTTCCCCCTTTCTTCTTTCCCCTTCCCCTTTCCGCTTTCCCCTTTCCCTTCTCCCTTCTCCCTTTCCCCTTTTCCCCCTTTCCCCTTTCCCCTTTCCCCTTTCCCCTTTCCCCTTTCCCCTTCCCCTTTCCCCTTTCCCCTTTCCCCTTTCCCATTCCCCTTTCCCTTCTCCCTTTCCCCTTTCCCCTTTCCCCTTTCCTTTCCCCTTGTCCCTTTCCCCTTTCCCCTTTCCCCCTCCCCTCTCCCCTTTCCCCTCTCCTTTCCTCTTTCCCCTTTCATTTACCCTTTACCCTTTCCCTTTTCCTTTTCCCCTTTCCCTTTCCCTTTCCCTTTCCCTTTCCCTTTCCCTTTCCCTTTCCCTTTCCCTTTCCCTTTCCCCCTTTTTTTTTTTTTTAAAGCTATCATTCCTTGATTTCCTTGATTCAAGTGTAGGCCTATATTTCTGGTTAAGGACATCTGTGTTAGGATCCACTGACCAGGACGGCCGAGGCAGTGGCCTCGGTGACAAAGGTCCTGTGGCAGAGCACTGGAGCAGTGCGGCGAGGGCAGGCCGGTGACAGTCAGCAGGCTCAGACAGGAGTCCACCGTAATGAGCCGTATCGGAGGTCAGGCCAGAAAGTCAGTCCACGGGTCAGGGTCAGAATCCAGACTAACAGGGTCCAGAGCAATAGCTGCGAGGCAGCCCTGTCATGAGCCAGGCATGACAACCTCTGCTTCAAACTGTTTCCCACTGAACAGACGCTGGAGCTTCTTCTGCCTCAGCTTCTTCCATCTTTTTCTCAAAGATCTCTAAAGCCAGCAGAGGCTTCTCAGACAGATCTCTCCTTTCAGACAGATCTTTCCTTTGTTGAGTGCGCAGAGTTAAATTCCTAGGAAGGGTCGCTCTGACAATCTGCGAGGCTGAAAGGCTTCTTTACCTGGGAGAGCACTTCAAGACCAACCATCTAGTTTATGGGTAGATACTTCTCTTTCCTGGAAAATATCGGTACAATTGCAAGAAGAATATATCAAATTCAGGCTGGGCAAGACAGAATCAGGGTACCAAGAGCAGTAGTGCCTTTGTAAAGGAACGTGTAGTGCCTGAGTTTGTCATCTTGTTGAGACACAGTGTCTTTATGAATAAAAATCCTGATTCCTCATTTATCCTCTAGTCCACTGAAATTTTTCTCTATGATATGTAAAGTAATTTGTGCCAGTCAAGTTAGCTATGTCTATCCCTCTCTTGGGATGACTTCAGAACACCAAGTGTAGGGCAACTCATATTAGTTTCACTTACAATCTACCTGGAAAAAAAAAAAAAAAGTAAAGAAAAGTCTTGATTGTAAATTAGTTTTCCAAAGTTCCCCCAAGCTGCTTAATGTGATTCAGTAATGTGATGAGAAATATACTACTTGGCGTGGGTGTCCATTGATTGATATCTTCCTTACATGAATGAGAGCATTCACAATTAGTGACAAAAGTACTGCTACTGAGGTTTTAGTTTTCATAGCTGGTAGGACGATCTTCAGTAAAATATTATTTCCTAAGTTTAAAGGTATTTTATTTGCTAAGCTTTGAAGATGATAACCTGCTTGCATAAATAGTTTTACATTATGTTGCAGGTTGAGTGCTTTTTTTTTGTTTTTTTGTTTATTAACTAGAACTAATGAACAAGTAGTTATGGAGCATTTGGGCATATGGACTTTTTAGACTCATCATTATAAGAGATACAGTTGGGTGGAGTTTTATTTTACCTCTTCCACTTTGAAGCATATTTTAGAGCTTCTGGGTATGGAAACGTGATCACTGACATTTCTTCTATTGTTCATGTGTATCAGTCTGTTTAGGAAAGTGTATACTGTTCTCATCTTAAGAGGACGTAACTGTCATATCAAATGATGTAATTATTTCATGTTTCACCAAAATATATGGATTTTAATCACTGTGAGTGACCATCACTGTAGAAGCTGACTTCAAATTCATTTATCTATATCTCGACCTGGAACCATTATTTACTGAGGGCTAGCGTCCCAAAATATCCTAAATTCCCCACAAGAAATTTTGGTGATTTCTACAGCTTTTAAGGTGAACATGTTGATTAAGGACAGACTTTCACATTTTAGTATGCAACACAGTTTTTTTAGTTAACCACGCATTTGTGTGGATAGAGGGTAGGAACATAACGTGCTTTACACAGTAGTATATACATTTTTAAGAAGAAAATAATTCCTTAGAATCTTAACACTGATTTCGAGCCACTAAAATGAAATTCAGAAAAGCAGCAGACTTTCTTTTTTGGGATTCAAAATTCAGAAGTGATTAAACAAAGGTTAGGGTTCACCATATTGCTTTGATGAGTAGCCTTGGCAATTGTTTCCTATTGCAGGGATCTTTGAATTTAATATCTTCCTCTGTTTAATGTCATGCTAATTGCAAGGAGAACACATCTTTAGAACTGAACTTTTTTTCCATAAAATTTGAGTTTTAATAGCTGTGAAGAAATTAAAAATTAAAAGTCAATTATTGTTTTGGGTCTGTGGGCCATAATTTGAAGGAATTGGAATTCAAGCCACAGCCTAGATCGCAATTTTTAGGAAAGGATTTAAGCTGAAGTGTCAGCTATAAGCCCTGTGCTTAACATGTGTCTGTTCTGTGTGAACTCGTATTCACCTTAGCCCTGCGGAGCACAAACTTTTTCTTCCAGCCAGCTGCAATACTCAGCCTGTTTGTAACCTCCTTATAAGTGGAATTGTTTCAGCCTTTCCCCTGCCGAAAGCAAAACATAAACATGAGGCACATTAAAATGGAAACAGGATCCTAGTCCTTTCTGTTTCTCAGTTTTATTTAGCAGTGACCTTTAACCCTCATTAAGATACTTTGGAAAGTTTGTGACTCATTTTTTTGTATAGCTCATTGTGGGAATATTTAAGTTTGTTGTGTTGTTTTTCTCTTCAAAAATATTTAAATGCCTTTAGGCAGTTGTGTAAAGAATAATAAAAAAAACCCCCAAGATTTACCTATTCTTAAAAAAATATCTATAGTTTATATTTCACAGAATATGTTGTGATTCTTATAGTCATCTCATAAGGATAAGGCAAACACTGACACCCAAATTCTACTCAAAAGAAGTATCAATGCACACCAAATTTTTGTCCAGGGCAAAACATACATTTGTATGCGCACTAATGGGTGCTAGCCCTAAAATATATTAATGCACAGAAAATATGTATAGTTGTCTTATCTACGGAAATATGACTGATGGATTCATGAATGCAAAAGTTGTGTCCTGGAATTTGTTTAACAGTTTGCAATGTGTGTCAATAACTAGTTATGTCCTCTGATCTGTTTGCCTTAAAGGGATCCTAACTTGTTGACAAATGTGTGCAAGGAGCAGAAAGATGCAGAGATATGCTAAACATAATACAGTCCAGTGTTAAAAATTTTGCCCAAGGAAGTTTTGAATGTCTAACGTCTACTATTTCAAATCTTTCAACAGAAAATTCTTTCCCTTAAGTTAAAAAATTAGTCATGCTTCCTCTGATTTAAATGTGTGGAAGAGGAGCTATACTGTAATATATCTGTCACTTGTGCTCTTGGAAAGAATGAAAAATGCCACTGATGTATGCTTAAACACTGAGGATTTTGTTGATGATGGTGTTGTTTACCTTGTTGTTTTTCTATATTTGTTTCTAAAAATTAGGAAAAGAATAGACGTTAGTTGTGTTTTCAGAAACCGCATTTCAGTTTCCATTTATGAAATGAAATAATCTTGTCAGAGAGGAAAATGTTATAATTTTTCCTTAACTTTAAGAAAAAAACCTTCTCAAGGGGTTAAAAATCTCTCCATGATATTTCTTCTAGTAAAATACCTGAAAATTTGTTTTTCTGTGTTTGTCATTCACTGGGATTCTGACTTAGCAGTCTATTTTTAAATCCTGCTAAAAATCTCATTTTCACAAATGTGGCATTTTATGACACATTTCCAGAAAAGTAATTGTATTAAAAACATCTGTCTGCATTTTTAAATTTCATTTATTTTTTCCATTTATTTTTTATTATTATCCTTTCTAATGCCAATACGAACAGAAGAGGCAATATAAAAATATAAAAAGTAAAACAGAAAGAGAGAACTGTGAAAAAAATGAACAAAAAAAATTTAAAGCATCTTTGAGCTTCCATTTGTTTATCAGGTGGGGTTTTTTTGCTTCTGGATTCCATTCCAAAACAAGCTTTCAGAAGCAGTCATTTATATAGATGTAAAATGCTTAATTTTCTTAATTTCTGAGACTGTAAGATACTTCCTAAAGATGCTGTGCTTTTGTCAGATGGAGTTTGGTAATATTTGTTTGAAGTGATGAAAATTCACTTCTTACATGATAATGTATTTGAACAGCTAAATGTTTTATTGTTAAAAATGTGCTTTTCATTTCTTTCTTGAGACTTTTTGGTTTCAGTATGTAGTTATTAGCTCTTATATTTGTCTTATTTAGTGTGATTAAATGAAGGCAAAACACGCTATGGTATCTTTATTTTGAGATTCAAATTGTTTCTTTGGAGCTTATAAACTGTTTAGTTTCCCATTTATTTTGTGAAGGTAAACCAACAATGTGCATTCAACTGCTCTCATTATACTCAAATCAGGAGTCAGATTGACTGTATAGGTCTAAATTTTCAGAATCAAACACCTCATGTTAAGTAGCTTTCGAAAACTGATGTTCATTGGCCACAGTTACATTTTTTTCACTAATGAGGTACAGCCTTCCAGTTTTTAGTACAGATCATCATAATCCATAAATTTTATGCCCATTAATGGTAGCATTTTCACTTTTAATCATTACTAATATTTGATGGCAAAGATATAATTCTTTATCAATGATTTTACAGGTTAAATGTAGTTCAGAAAGTAAAAATCAAAAAGCCTTTGCAATGCTACAGTTTAAAAAGTGACCTTGTCAAAGTAAGACATTCTTGCTTCAATTAAATTCAAAGTCAGTTGGTCCCACAGGTAATGCTGAAATGTATAATGCTAGCAATTATAAGAATACTTTGCAAAAGTGGTTAAAAAGCCCTAAAAAATCTTCTATGCTATGCTAGTTTTTCGAAAAAAGGAATACTTTACCTTATATTAGTAGCAATTTATGAGGTCATTTTGAAGTGTACTCTTACATAAAACATGAGGTCAGTAAGTAGGACTAATTAAATTTTAGTAGGAGCAAAACTCACCAAAAGATTTTTACATTCATCCTAGCCAGTCTAAAATAGTGATACAATACACCATTAATAGCATTGGAATTGGTAATTATTTCAACATGAATAGCAGTATCAGTGCTGTCAGTTTAATCTATTTCCTAAAGAGTCTTGAAGAATACATGATTACTTTCGTTATGTTGTAGATTCAGAAACAAAAACAAACAAGCAAAATCAATCCAACCATGGAAAGAACAGTTCAGAGAAAGTATCTGTTGTGGTTCTGGTTAAGAAATCTTCCGTGTAAGTTTTCCACTAGAAAATACAAATCAAACAATTTCAAATAATTTCAGAGGAACATACCTCTTTCATATAAATTTTCTTGGGAAGAAATCAACATTTTTTTAAATCTTTTATTGTTTCATTTATAACAATATATTTAATATTTTTTCATCCATTTTAAGTGTACTGTATACTAGAGAAAATACTGTTGAGAATTTAGGATTACACTGTTTACGCATTATTGAGAAAAGAACAATTTTATCATGGCAAAATATTGTAATGATCCTGAATTGGAACTTTATTTTCTGTAAGAATTTTAGAATTTGGGAATTTTGTTCAAATTTGGGACACACAGAAGTCCCATGAAATCCTGGTATTTCCCTTGAAGCTGACAATTTGTTTTTCCAGCGGGATAGTTCAGTATTTCACTAAACTGCATGGGACCCTTTAACATTTGAAGAATATGTATTCTCGGTTTGCAGTTATATGCAGTACATATAGAGTTGTGAAATATTCTCATTCTGTTACATGGAAGAGTGTATTGGTTCTTCTAAAATCTAACTACTATGAAAAGACAAGTGCAGTCTTTCATCAAGAATCCAACCGCATTTGTCAGAAAATAACATTCTGGCCATTATATGAATATATAATATTCTTCCTATAAATAATAGCCTTGCTTTTCCAAAAGAATAACCACTGACCAGCCTTTAATGTTCAGGAGAAAATGTAGTGTTGACAATTCCATCTTTGATATTTCTAAATCTCTGATTATCTTAAGGTAAAAGATTTTCTCTCAAGTGGACTTTTAATTTTCAAAGACATGATGTTTAAGAGTACAGCAAACTATTAATGTGTTGACACTCAAGATTTAAAAAAACAGGTGACTTAATAGAGGTTGTATTCTCGGACTGGTATGGTAGAATTTTTTTAAATATTGAGATATATTTTTGAACAAATCTCAACGATGATTTGTTACAAATGTGGTGACCAATGAGTGTTTCTTTGTACTGGTTTTACTTTAAGAGCTCTTGTTTCATAAAATGTGAGTGTGAGCTTTGGGATTGTTTCTTGGTAGGTTGAGAATTCTGCTATGAAACCAAAGATTATATTTCTGTCTTCTGTTTGTGTTCTTATTTAAGAAAAAAGGACTAAGCAGCTAATGTTTCAATAAATATCCCTCCCCTCCCCGATCTGCTAGTAAAATTCCTGATAAGACTTGCAGGGGTTTTATCTGTCTACATTTGATGTTTGTATAAAAATAAATTACAGCATTTTTATTTACAGATTCAGCCATTTGGACCCTATCTGGCTTTAAAAAAAGTGCATCTTTTGATGTGCTTCTATGCAAATGTTTGTGGAAGACAGTTTAATGTGCTCAATAAAATGAAAGAATTGACAAGAAAAATCAGATTCTAAAAATATTAATAAAAATCCTAATTTTAAGAAAGCCGTAAGAAGCAAAAGCGGCTGGTTTGAAGTGCAATAAAATATCAGCTATATTTGACCTGGGAAGGTCTTTCCTAAACAGCTCACGTTAGATGGAGGTGAAAGAAAGGAGGAATTCAATCCTTGCTTTTCCAGCAGAATAACCACAGAGCAGTGCACCTCTGTAGACTTCAGAAGGAATAGAGGGATACCTGCGCCGCTAACAGAAAGGATGACTGTTTATCTGGTTACTCTTCACGCTTTCTAATACCACGTGTTGTGAGGATTTTTCAGCTGGTGGACTTCCACCATAGACTTCAAGCATAATTTGTCATAAGAGGTAAAATTTAAGAGTAGAAAGTGTTTTGAATTCCAATGCAACATCTGATCTTATTATATTCCTCTGTTCACCACTCACCACCCACTGTGAGATTCCTAAACACATTTAACACAGAAGTACAGCAAAGCAAGGAAAGGAGCCTTCACAGAACCATTTGGCCGTTGTTTAGTGAGCAATAGATAACCATCACAATGAGAATGTTTGCCTTCTACTTTCAGTGATCCAATGGACATCAGGAACTTGTAATTGTTGGTCCTTTAAAACAGAGTACAATTTCTGTTGCTAGTACCATCCTCTCTGATTTCACAATACAGCAGCATTCATTTTGTCTATTATTCTCTATATTCATTTTCATAAGCAGATGAATGAGTATGTTCTTAATCTAAGATACTTTCCATACCAAAATAAAGGTGTGTTATTTGTATTTTAGATGATACTATTCTTTCCATCCTTGCTTCCATTGCTGCAGATGATTCAGTAAAAGCTAATGTTTACAAAAATCTTATGGTCTGGTGCACAGAATCTAGCAATGCTTTGACATTCTAGTCCAGTAAAGTCAGTATAAATTTTGCCATAGGCTTCAGTGATTCTGGGATTTCACACAGAGTGTGTCCTGAGGAGTTTCTCAGAGAACCTTATCATGTGGCTTGAAATGTGAGGTGAAAACTCTGATTCTCCTAGAAGCAAGACATCTCAGCTGCTGAGGCACTTCTGTGAATCTGTATTCTTAAGAATCATATCTTTAATTATGTGGTGCTGTGGAGGTACTGTGAAGATAAATCTGAATACTTAGCACTGAAGATATTTGGTTGGTTGGTTGTTTTGACTGGGGAACGAATAGCTACCAACTTACTGTCTAAAAAAAGAACATGATGAACAATCATTTGATCCACTGGTTACTGAACTCAATCAGTCTTTTCTTTCTATGTTAATAATCAATGGGTCAGGCCATCAGAAAAACAGAAACATGAGTCCTACCTTCACGACTTCTGTTCTTTCAAGTATTACATGTCACTTGATATTCCTCCTGGTACGTGTCTGTCTGTAGATAGTCTCTCCTCTGCTCCTTTGACTGGACTAGAATTTAGCTCTGAGAGGACAATACTGAAAAAAAAGTGTGCTATTTCCCATTCTTTCTATGTGTCCTTTAGAAAGGCTGCATAACATTCCAATTTCCCTTCTTTCCGTAAAAATAACTAATAATTCGTCACCAGCGACTAGCAAGATCATTGTTCCATAAAACTGTTAATGCCAGGTGGAGAAAACAAAACAAATTCATTCTGCATCTTTGAAATAAAAACAACCGCCTGTAGCTATGAAAATATCTCTTTAGGTAAGGACTTTAGAGTGCAACTAATATGAATTGAAGATTTAGGTGTTGTTTTGATGAAATTCAGCTTTTCTTTGCATAAGAGAATACCTTTCAGTAATGCAGAGAATGGGAGCATCATTTTGTGTAACTGTAGAGCAAGCATGACAAGTTTTATGTTGTTACCATGTAAAATGAGAAGCTGATCTGGTAACACTTTTTCGTGACTGTACATTGTGATGATGACTGGACAAGTATTTTGCGATTCGATGCAGCTTCTGGCAAAGTAAATGAATGCCAAGACTGCCAGAGAATCAAAAGAAACATTTTAAATTTAAGTATGCATGCTGAGATGCAGCTGTGCCAGTACATGCATATTTATTGGATCTGACCAGGAGGCAAATGCGCAGCTAATTAAACCATAGTAGTGCTGGCAGAGGTTTGATTCTAAAGGCTTGGGTTTTCATAGACTGATCTGAGATTATTTTGGTGGCTCTAGAAGCAATTTAAAAGCAAAATAACCCTAGGCGGTGTTAAACTTGGACACTTTGATAACCTTTTAGTTTGTTTTCCAAAAGATCAGGATAGGTTCTGGCAGTAGGCATTGCATAGCTCAGGGAAAACACACTCACGCTAGCATTTCCATGCATTTCCATGGTTTAGTTTAGGTAGCTACTATACTAATTGGGGTGCATTGCCATGCCAGGATGATCTTAAGAAATGGTTTAGTTGGTAGTTTAGTGAGCCACATTAGTTGAATTATAAACAGGACCCAGACATCTTTCAAGATGCTGGTGAAGGGTCTGTTCACAGTCGCTTCTTCTCATTAACCAACACAGAAGACATGAGTAACCTGGTTTCAGAAAGACCACCTCTATGGATGTTAATGTACAGTAGGTTTTCTAACTATTCACTTCTCTATGGGGCTTTTGAAAGAAGATAAACATTGTGATATTTGGGTTTTCTGAAAGTAAAATCTGTACACTACAAACTGCACTGAATAGGCCAATGATTGCATGGCAGCTGCTATTCACTTTCAAGGCCACATTTTAAACAAGTGGAAGATCACATGAAAATAGTTTATTACCCTTGTAATTTACACGTTTTGAAGAACCTTTATAACTTCAGGTATGCATATTGAAAATAAGGATTTATAATACATTTATTCTACTGACATGCATCTGCAAGCCAGGCACCCAGGTGCTTTTGTTTGGTTGTTCTGTAATATTCTCAGGTAGATCAAGCTTTAAAAGCATCTTTTGTCTTATTCCTCCTATTCACAAGACTGGCTTAAAATTAATGATTTAAAAAAAAAAAAATGCATACAACTAAGGTTTTGTTATTACTATTACTTTGGCATTTCATCCATTAGGTACAGACTTCTAAAATTTTACTCCATGACCATGGGGACAAGTTATACAGTTAACAAAACAAATAAAAACTGATTTTAGTCATTGACGTAATGATTTGACTATTGAAACAGGAGTTTTAGGAAATGTATAAACTCTTTCAAGACTGAGAGTAAAATCAAGAGAGCTGGAACAGATACTCACTTGGGTGGGATACTTTACTCTTTCTTGTGGAATCTGACTCTACTCTTTCTTCCATGAGTACATTTAGTGAATTGGTCATTGAATATTTTTCCCCTTTGAGGAGGCTGTAAGGAAGTGTCCTATCTACTCCACACCAGACTGTGTTCTGTTCAGCTTACTGCAATGGAATTTAATCAAGAGAAGGAAGGGAGGAGGCAGGAAGAAATTATTGAAAATAATTTCAACAAACAAGCAAATCTCTGTGTCCTAGTAGAACCCAAAACAAGACTGAGCATGATTTTTTTCTTTCTGCTTGTAAGTTGTGGGGGTTTTATTAAGTTTTTGGGGTTTTTTTTTTGAACTTTACAGCATAATACGCATAGCCAGACAGTTACTTTACATTGTGGGTTATTCTGGATAAAAATATTGATTAACCAGAGAAAATCAAACTCTGAGCACCAATATCATTCCTTCCTGGTCCCAGACTCCCAGCTTGTTTATTTAGTGTCATGCATAGTCTGTCATGGCTGACCTAAAACTATCAGAAACAGCCACAATTGCAGCCAAGCATAAACAAAAATCTGAACTGAAGGTGCAAGGGGACTGCCATTCTAGAGATAAGATCTATTGCTGTAACAGCCCTTGATTATGATGACCAAAGGAAAAAAAAAAGAAAAAAAACCCAAACAAACAAAAAACCACACCAAACCCCAGCAAATATACAGACACATTGCTGTTTATTTATACATGAAATGAGGGAAGAAAATCATTTACAGAGAGGAAAGCATATAGAGTTTCATTACATGTCATTATTTCTCAACAGTTTATAAAACATGATTTTGTGACACTAGTGATTTGCTTGTGGTCTTCTCTGTTTGCTTAATGACATTTTGTAAAGTGCTAAAAATCACATGGAGATAGCAGAAAGATAGAGAATCTGCCAGATGGTTATCTGTTGGTAGAGTGTTTTTCACCCTTCCTTGCACCTACAGCACAGAAGCCTTGGTTTTACATTGAAGATGGATTTGCATTAAAAGATTCCACATCTGAATAAAAGGCTATTTTATTACGCTTCAGGTGTGTGAATGATGTGGTGACACTGGTAGTGAAGGTGACTCATGTGTGGCAAAACCTGACCTGTTATTCAAAAAATGTGATTTTTAGATATTTTTTTATTTTCATTACAATCAGATTCCCTGAATTCCTAGGGTTTTCTATAAAAATGAGGAAGAGTAAAAATGACATAAAGACACCCTTTAAAGATCTTTGTGCAGAGCAGCTGCTTTTGTTGTGTGAAAAACTACTTGTGTCCCTCTGCAGAATCATGCCAAGGGCTTGGTCACTCATCTATTTTAAAGGTCACTTCCCCATATTTAGCTGCAGGGTTACAAAATTCTCTTTAATTCTTAATATGTTACAAAGTGTCACTTGTTATTAAGTAAATGCAATCTTCAAAGCTCAAAACTTAAGTGAGGGTAGTAGTGGGACTTGGATCTTTACAGAAGTTACTTTAGTAAGCAGTACTTCTCACTTTTTTAAAAGATGCTGAGCAGTTTACACCCAGGAAGAAGAACAATTAGGTGACTCTACTGGTTTCTTTTATTTTGAAAATGTGTAAATTCAATAGTTTATTAGTAGCTGTTGTGAGAAATTTTCTAACTATGCTTCTTTCAGAAATGGCTTTGCTTGGACTCATATCTCTTCAACACTTCTGAAAATGTACCTTTGTACAATCAACAAAACCATAGATATGTCATCAATCAAGACTTTTACTCCTATTTTCCTTTTATCCTTTCATTATTTCTCTATCAGGATGCACTGGCTATTCAGTAGCATGACATGTTCACTCTTACACACTTAGGAGTCGAGTACTAGTCATGAATGATAACTTTTCACACATTAGTAGTGATTTATAATTTGATGTTGAGAACATGCTTTATTGAAAAGAACTATTCAATAACTGCAGAACATTAACTTTCACTGATAATCCAACCTAAAAGTATTTAGATATTTGTTAGGTCTGTCATCACATCGGCACAGGGAATCACCACCTACCTGACCATTCCAAAAGAACTGCAGTGTTTTTCTCTGTTCTGATTATGAGAAATGTAGAAAGTATTGAGAGTTTATGCATATTCTAAACAGAAAACAACAAACCAACCTGTTTGAAATCAATAAAACTTCTTCTCAGAAATAATAAAGGTGGGATATTTCCCCTTTGCTTGTTAATTCCTCTGTTTGCTTCCCAGTTACATGTATGTAGCTCTGCAAAGGAATATCTTGACTCTGGCCTTCACTACAAAAGGCACGGGGACACTCTGGTCTTTAAAAAATATATATATATTATTTATATGATTTTTATATATTATATTTTTATATATAATTTTATATAATTATTTATTATATATATTTTATTATTATTTTAATATATATATTTCCCAGGGAGGGGGTCGAGTCACTTTCCCTGGAGGTGTTTAAGGAACAGGTGGATGAAGTGCTTAGGGACATGGTTTAAGGGAGTGTAAGGAATGGTTGGACTCGATGATCCAGTGGGTCCTTTCCAACCTGGTGATTCTGTGATTCTATATATAGAGAGGAAGATATCAGAGGGTAGCATTTGATAGAATTTTCAAATTCACATTTTGTAATTTCCTAGCCAGGAATAACTTCCTTGGAAAAGTCCTTTAGAGGACTTTTTTATTTTAGAATAAAAACAGCATGCACCTGTTGTGAACACATGTCCACATTTCATTTCTAATGAAAGGAGTTTGTGTTTTGAGATCCTTAGGTGGAATGTGTTATGCAAGTGTTAAGTACTAGTCTGTTCTTACATATTTCATTCTATGGGAAGATATTTACCTGCTTGGGAAAAAGCCATGTGAAATTTGATGATTATATTTCATATACACAAAATAAAACATTATGATTGAGACAGTAGTCAGCAGGTTTGGGGCTTGCTGCTACTGTCCAATGTTAATATGCCCCCAGGAAAAAAAAGTCTTGAAGTTGTTTGGTTTTAAATGACCCAAAGCTAGATCCTGCCTACTTTGGGTGAATAAAATAAGGAAAAGGGAAAATTCATATCAGTGGGAAAGGGTCCTTCCTGTAAACAAATACCTGCAAGCTGACTGAAGGAATACATCACTTCTTCCAGAATGACGTTACACCACAACCAACAGTAGTTTAGCCCTGTCTAGAAGGTTTTTACAGCAAATGATCTGTCTTCCTGGGTTACTGACCAGGGCCAGGTTTAGCTGTGGATTTGAGTGCCCTGTTGCATGCAAAAGCTCAGAAGGAGCTTAGCTGTCAATGTACTTAGCATGAATACGTACTCTTTCATGCCGTGAGACTGCCTGGGAGAGTGCGCATAATTTTCAACATACTGCCAAGAAACCTGAGACTTGTTCATCACTCTGCTGTTTAAAAAAATCAGCTGCCCCCAGAAAAGGCAAATGCTTTCTGAGGGTAAAAAGCCATTGCTATGGTTTTCCATAGAGGAAGATGTGAACCTTTGCTATTTTACCCCCGAACTTTGGCACTTTGATGTGTTGCATTCTAAATTTGCAAAACTAGAAAACACCCCGGAAGGGGAAGAAATTAGAACAAGTACAAAGCTCAGCATCTGTGCAGAGGTAAAATGTAAGCTTTCTGTGATGCAGAGCCACATTTCTATACTGTGGCTGAAAGTTGTTCACCCTAAAAACGTTTTTGGCGGTCAGGCTCGAAGGTATCTCAATCAGTAACTACCAGCAAGTGCCAGTAGCGTTACATTTGCCAACGCATTACACAATTATTTTGGCTTTCTTAATGTGGACAGCCATTTTTACTGAGGCTATTTTTACTGGGGTACCAAATAGGTAATGCTGGGAATACCATGTAGATATAATTTAGGAACTAACTGTACATTGTGATTTATTCCAAGGTCTAAGAGTCAATCCTCAACTGCAAATAGCTTGTGATAACAAGCAGTTGATGCCCTACTATTTTTAAATGTAGAGTTCTGCAGCTTTTGGTAAACCTATTTAGGCTTACATAATTCATGATTAGTGATCTTGATCTCGTTGTTCTACTTACAAAATATGATTAATTTCTGCCAGTCTGCTATTGTATGTTGTGTGTATTCTTTCATGATTTTTAAAAATCACTAATACCAATGATTTTAAAACTGTGATTTGCAAAGATCACGTCCACAAAGGCAGTGACTGCTTGGTGTGTGTTGGTGCTTCTCCTTGTTTTCAGCTGCTATATTGCAACAAAGGTAAAAATACAGAATTCTAACGGTATTTTTTTTTTCAGTAAGTAATTGTTGAAATTGCTGCATTTATGTAAAGTAATTGCAAACCCAAAATGACCTAATCTCTTGACAATCTCCGATTTCAGCAACTTTTCCTTTATAAAACCAAGTGCGCTTGGACACCAGGAAGATAAAAAAATTGAATAATATTGTTTAACCTGGTAGCAGAGCTTCTTCATTCTTCCCACTCATTACAAAATATATCTGGAGTCCAATTCTAAATTTTTGCCTATAGTCTTTCGGTAGGTCTTAAAGAGAGCAAAACTCCCTCAATTCTAATTTGTATAGGTAGAACTGTAGTGGCAAACACAGTTGACATATAGTTATAGTTCTCGTTATTTGTTTGTGATTATTGTCACCAAACTAGGAGAAAAGAATTGTCGCTTTTCTGGGGTTTTTTAAGTTACATTTTTCATTTTAATTCCTTGTTATCAGTGTTTTATAATTTTACTGGAAAAAAAGTGTTTTGGCTGAAATTAGAGACAAGGCCTCAGCCTGTGAGAAAACATTTCAATCCAAATTTCAAAACACACAGATAGCTGTATTATATTCAAAAAGTGCTATATATCATAATGAAGCCTAATTAGAAAAGGATGCTTCTTCATGCTGACAAGTTTCCTCAGGAATTTAGCACAATTTAAGAGGCAGACTGTATTAGTACAGGAAACTGCCACTGCCTGGTCAAAAGGAGGATCCATGACCTTAAAAACCTATTAAGTTTTCTATTGAATTAAACATTTTAAAACCTGATTGACTAGCTGTTGCAGGCATGCTATCATTTCTAGACTTGATTACACTTTTATTTGCTACAGGGTTTCTTTGGATTTAAGGTAACGATGATTCTCCTCACGTCTACTAAACACAGAGTAAATATTAATTATAATAAGGTTTTCTTTCTCAGAAGAATGAAGAGACTTTCAAAACTCCTGTTTGGCAATAATAGTGAAAACTAGTTGTTATGGTGTACTAGTTACATTGCTGAAAGTTAATACTTCATTACAATGGTACCTAAGTACTCAGTGTAAATATTTGATGTACATGAAGCCTTAATTTGGCCAAAGAAATTGAAGTAGACATTTATGTGATATTTTGCATTCTGCGCGCTGTTGAAAATTGGAATTACGTTGTCTCTATCTCACTTCTTCTTTGCTTCCAGCTTGACAACATATTCATGTTGTATGTTCTTGCTAAAACAAGAATTTTTGCTCTGAGAGTTATGTTCAAATCCCATATTTGAACAGCTTTCTAACTATATACCAACTTTCAGTTAACTTTGTTTTTGTTTGCCAGTGTAAATCTATACCCTGCTGGAGTTAATAATAAGTTTGTATTTGTTTTCATGTAGTCTCCTCTTGTAAGTAAAGCAGTATTTACCTAAAGAATTTTTGAGGACAGAAGCCTGAACAGCCTAAAACTGTGCATCCAGATATTCTCTGCATTTCATCTGCAGCTATCAATTAAACAGGTTGTGTCAAATATTATCCTACCTTCTCCTGTTCTGCTATCTATGGAGAGCAGTGCCCATAATCTATCACCATTCTTTGACTTCTAATTACCATGACCAGGTCATGATTAAACATTAGTAACTTTATATTGTATATATTCAGTTATAAACATGAGAGATTTCTTTCTACGTGAGGATATCACCTTTTTCATGGTCCTTTTTTCACTATGCTGTAAAAATATAGTTTCTAACATCACAACAGGCAACACACGATGTTAGACTAAATAACTGGATTATTTAAATCTTCATTTTGTATTAAGTGCTTTCCCTTCTATTCTTGATACTCCCGGTTTCGACTTCTTGTCTTTGATTAAAAATACGAAACTATTTCAGTCACTACTGACTGTCAAGCTTTTAAGTATTTTAACTCTTAAAGTCTGCATCCAAAGCCTCAGTTTGAAGTACTCTTGTAATCACTGAACTCTTGAAATGTAAGATGACAAGCCAAATTCTGCCCTCATCCAGAATGCACCTCAGCAAAAAGTTTAACCCCATGGTTACCTCAAACATGTGACTCAGTTTGAAGGTCATCGGTTAGTTTCAAAGGAGCTTGATGAGTTGAAGCTTTAAGCTCTGAAGCTCAAGAGGAAATCCACTGTCTTTATTCAATTTCTGCTAGACTTCTGGCAATATGAATGTATACTATAACGCTATTTTGTTAAATATGCTTTCTACAATGAATGTGATATGATTACTGATTTATGTGGAAGGAACTACTACCTTATGTCTGACCTTCTCCCATTCTTCTTTTTCTGCTTCATCAATTTTGTGTGTGTATTCATTCATGCACACACACAGATGTGCATGCATTGTTGGAAACGGAATTTATTTTGCTTAAAGTTACTTTTATTTTCATTAATAAAGGTGGATAAATAAGCAAGTTTAATTTAGCAAAACAGCCCAATTCTGATCTTGATAGACTAATGTCTCAGCAACATATTCATTCTCAACTCATGAGAAATGTTTTTTGGCCCTATTTGTCTCAGAAATAATATTCTTGCATAGTATAGGTATTGAATTTCAGAAGTTTTTGTGAAAAGTAGTAGACAGAAGTTTGTTGGAAAATGGACCGCACCAAAATCCTTCTACTTTCCATGAAATTAAGTCATTATAATAAAGTGAATCACTTATTTAGTTCCAGTGAACTGTATTTATAACTTCATGGCAGAATGACGAACAACAAAATTTCTGGTTCCTGTCTCTGATTTAAAGTTTCTTTTACATTTCCACCCAAAATTAAGAAAGTCCATGCCTATTAAATTTTCAAATTTTCTCAGAAAAGCTCGTTCTTGGTAAACAGTTACAATAAAATTGCTGTATTCTAGAGATAAAAGAAACCAGTGGTTTCTCCAAGTTTCCTTCTGCTCATCTTCCACTTCGTAAACATACCTATAACACCCCCCATTTCTCCAAATAGTAAGAAAGAGTTTAAAATCCAGCATTCAATATGATATGAAGCTCCTTCCTAACATGTTGAAATTCCATTCAGGCTGCAATTGTATTTCTCCCTCTTCTGCTCCCTCCCTTCTTCAAATCTTGGGGTTTTCTATGATTCTGTGTCATTATGAGGTAAAATGTCAATATGCGTAGTGACACAGCACAGTGAAAACACATATTTTAATATTCATGTAAACTCATGTAAATTAGGCTGTGCCACCCGCTATCATAACATACTTCATGTGAAAAGATGCTAAATTTACTTGACCTACTTTCATCTTCATGTTTAGGAAACAGGGTATAAGAAGTAAACAAAGTAGTTGTGCCTCATGCAGGAGATGATTATTGTTAGAATTTATGATTCATGCCTTGAGCAAAATTTTGTTTGTGGCCTCGTTTGCAACCATAATTTACAACTTTACAAGGGATATACTGTGTATTTGGGAGACTATATATTAGGCATGCTTTGTACTGGAACAGTTTTCTAGCTTTGGGTGTAGTATTTTCTATGTTTCTAGTAGCTATAATATTTCTTGGGTAACATTTATTGTAGTAAATATGGATTTATTTATTTTTTTTCTTTCCAGTTCCTACTAGGAATGTCCTATTGTATTTGCATCAGTGCACTTTTTGCATCTAAATCTAACCACTATTTAAAGGAGTTGTTAAACCAACAAACAATGAGTCAAAAATGCAAGAATTTACTTTTTCAGTATTTCCTAACCACAGTGTTCAGCTTTTAATGAGTGTCTCATTTTAGTTAATCTGCATTTTTAGACATTTTAGTTAATCTGTATTTTTAAGTTTGATATAGTTATACATTTCTCGAGTCCAATGAAGTAATCTTTTCTGATAAAGATATAATTATAGAATTACTACATTATCTGGTAAATTAGGTTGAATTACCTTACATCTATTAAACTAAAATCTATGAAGCAGGATGTTTTTAAGAAAAATTTAAAGTAAGATAGGGCAAAGTAATAGATTGCCTAATATGTGCAGAGCATAATCATGCGCTGCAAAGAAATAGTAACTATGAAATGGACTTTTCTATCTTTAATGCCTATGAATCTATTATTCCTTTTAGATTGTTGTTTGTTGTGAAATTCCTGCGAGTTGTCAGATAAAGTCAAAACTAATAGAATCGTAAAAGATATGTCTGATATTTTTTCTCTTTGTAAAGCATGTTTCTTTCCAAATCCACATTGTTTGCAAATAAGATCCATTTTTGATTCGCA
Organism: Cuculus canorus; assembly: GCF_017976375.1. Taxonomy (NCBI): domain Eukaryota; kingdom Metazoa; phylum Chordata; class Aves; order Cuculiformes; family Cuculidae; genus Cuculus; species Cuculus canorus. The sequence goes on along the minus strand of NC_071405.1, from coordinate 60,808,451 downwards.
GAAATACTGTACTAATTTGCAGGTGGGAGAAGTGCAATAATTTCATCTTTTTTTTTTTGTCTTGAAGAAGGCAGAGGTTTCTAACTGTATCCTGAGGAATAAATTTTTTTAATTAGCTGTGGGGCACCTGTAGAAATCTGTGCTCCTGGAAGACTGCACACAGATCCTGCTGTCTCCAAGAAAAAGGTGCTCTGTCCTGGACTCTCTGATCTCACTGTCTACCTCAACATATATTTCCATATTTCTGGAACTACAATTGGGCTCCTTTTCTTGGACTGATTCATGCTAGTGAAATTTAATAAAAGAAAGATGGTTTTGTACTGAGCACCTACTAACTCTGTCACCAGTTGTGTGATTCTTTCATACTGCTGTTAATATCTATGGACTCTTAAAGTCATACAATACTTTAAGAGACCTTAGTGCTGTCTTGGGGCCCAAGAGGAGTGCAATGGTGATTTCTCCTTATACTCTTTCTGTCTCACTTTTAATGAGCTTTAAGTGCAAGAAGAAATGCAGAGCATCCAGTATCTAATGGGAAGTGAAAGAGAAGACTTTTTTGCCCTCTTGGACTCATTCCATCCAACCACTCCATTGCCATGAAACTAAACGTGATGGTTCCATGGTAATGGCAAAGGTAGAGATGGTCACCGTGTTTATTGTTCTCAAGGGGGAATGTAGGATGAAATAATTTTTACACTCTCACTGTGCTCTAAAAGAGAACTAAGAAGTAGCAAGTCTCAATAAACTCATGTTACTCAAATACAACGACACGTGAGAGAATATAGTCTTATTTACTAGATCTGAAGTCTTGAGGAACATGCCAAACCGCTTTTCAAGACAGGATCATTTCACCTACTTGTGAGAGGTAAAATTCAAGAATATTAAAAGGGAGAAAATTACTGAATGAAAGGGAGCTGACATCATAATACGTGCTGCTTAGTGCTTGAACATTGTAACTGTCAAGATGATTCTATTATGAAAAAGGGAGTAATTTAACATTATTTAATATTCACAATATGCACATACTGAGTAGAAGTGTATGTAGAATTTAAGGTAAGGCCTTATTTCATCATAAATAAAACTAATTACAGGACTAGTCCTGTTGAATTTAATAGGATCTTATTCTCAAATTAATGCATGTGCATAATACATAAGAAAATACTAACAAATACATTTAAAAAGAATTCTAATATTACTTCTAAGAAAATATAAAAGAAGACCTTCTAGCTTTCTCAGGTTCTTCTTACTCCTTGCAAGAGATTTGTAATCAGATTTGGACTGATCCTCCAGTTCCCAAAATCTACGAACATCAGTTTTTTTCTGATAGCTATTATGACCTTTGCTTTTGTATGTGGATTGCATGGAAATAAATGAAAACAAAATTTAGTTTAATTAGGGTTTTTCCCAAGTATTGAAGGTTTAATACTGCCGCAGAAAAAAGGAAAATGTGCGTAAATTTAGGAAACTCTAGGACTGACTGTCTTGTAGACTGATGCTTACCTCCAGTGGGTAGACAGCATTGAAATGAGGATGTGGTATAGACAGCGAGGTCTGAAGAAAAGCAGACAAATTGTTTCTAAATGCATGGAGGAAACAACACAAATCACAGAAACTTCTATATCATCTGTAGTCTAACAAAGTTTTCTTTTCAGACTTCTGTCTGAAGGAGCCTTGTGTTCATAGTGCATCCCTGGGGCCATCTGTGTGCTGGCCACCTCTTCATGGAAGTGAAGGCCCAAAGGTGAGGGATGTGGTTTGCCACAACCATAAGAGGTGAGTCTTGCCTCCTTTGCTTTCATGTTGTTTCTCCTGTCGCCTCCACAGGTGCTAATTTTTAAGGACCTCACCTGGACACGGCAAACAGTAGCTTGATTTACCTTAATGTTCTGGGTACAACCGTGAGGAATATCGGTTACTTTGGAAAGGTCCTCCAAAAAACTTGTAGCTTCTCCAAGGACCTACAGATAGACAACAACTTAAAGGCTACCAGAAATCCTATCTTTTTCTGGGTTATGGTACCAGCATCATTTGTGTTGACTTTGAGTCCTGTCAGGATGCTGCTTCTGCATTTTATTCAGTGATTCTAATGTAAAATGCAGAGATAGCTTTTGAAGTAGAGTGGCACCGAGGACTTATTCACTCTTCCATGGTCTACAACCCCTCCATGGCTATATAGGGGGCTACCGACTTGCCCTGCACTGACTCCTGTTCATATTGCTTTATTTGCTGTGTATCAATAAAACTTTGGCAGACTATGCAAGGAATATTTAAGGAATATTTTATTTTATTTTATTTTATTTTATTTTATTTTATTTTATTTTATTTTATTTTATTTTATTTTATTTTATTTTATTTTATTTTATTTTATTTTTAACAGTTGAGAAGTAAAACTGTTAACAGGCTACTTTCCTCCAGCTAGGTCAATTAGCATTTTAGTAAGGACTGTAAGACTGAAAAGGGAGAGAACTTGCCAGAAGTGACAATCAAATAGCAATATTGATTTATTATATGAAAAATATATGTCGTATAAATGGAAACACCAATGAAAAGGCCAATTATAGGTGTAAATACAGATGGTTCTTTCCAAACAGATTTTATAAATTGATCTTCGAGATTATTCACAGTATTTTAGTAGCAAGTGCTAATATTAGGAGAGCGTCATGAAGATATCTGAAGGTATTAGGTCTAATCACCCGTGTTTCTCCCATAGCATAGGAAAATTGTGTCAATATCTTAAAAGTGACAGGTTTAAATCTCTGCAATAACAGTGTAAATTTTTTTATTTCAGCAGATTTTTGCTATGTTATGGCCTTTACATAATTACCTTAATATGAAAAAAAGCATATCATGGTCCATTGCTTCTTGTGTGCATGTTAAGAAAAAAAAAAGCCTGCTTAACTTTAATTGAGTAAAAAGATTCATACGGGGTCTGGACTTGCAGCTCATAATTTCTGTAGACAGGTGAGATTGCAGCGTGATGGTTCTAATTAAATTATATAAAAGCATTGAACTAGATAAACCAGAGTAGCTGTTCCATCAGTTCACCCGGTGAATTAAGGATGAGCAGGAGTCTGAATCTGCTCCTGTATTCCTGCTGCTTTTATACCGTGTCCTTTGGCAGTGGAGAGGGGCTCTGCCGAGCTGATGTTGTCACGTTTGGTCTATAGGTGGCAGCATTGTCAATCTTTGTGGCGTCTGAGGCTTCGCTGCAGTGTTTGATGCTCTCCTCAAACCTCCCCCACTCACCCACGCTATGTGATCGAGGCTGAGTTAACATCATTACATACTCACGTCAGGTAAAATAAAATGGAATGAAATGTTCAGACCAAGAATTAGGCCCTTCCCTTCCCTCTTCCCTTCCCCCTTCCCCCTTCCTTTCCATTTCTCCTCTCCTCTCCTCTCCTCTCCTCTCCTCTCCTCTCCTCTCCTCTCCTCTCCTCTCCTCTCCTCTCCTCTCCTCTCCTCTCCTCTCCTCTCCTCTCTCCTTCCCCCTTCCCTTCCCTTCCCTTCCCTTCCCTTCCCTTCCCTTCCCTTCCCTTCCCTTCCCTTCCCTTCCCTTCCCTTCCCTTCCCTTCCCTTCCCTTCCCTTCCCTTCCCTTCCCTTCCCTTCCCTTCCCTTCCCTTCCCTTCCCTTCCCTTCCCTTCCTCTTCCCTTCCCCCTTCCCCTCCCTTCCCCTTCCCCTTCCCCTTCCCCTTCCCCTTCCCCTTCCCCTTCCCCTTCCCCTTCCCCTTCCCCTTTCTCCTTCCTTCCCCCTTCCTTTTTCTTTCCCCTTCCTTTTCCCTTCTTTTTCCCTTCCTTTTCAAACACAAACCAGTTCTGGTCTGTGTGTCTCTATACTGAGATTTAAAGATCATTTTCCTGTGAATATGCTGAATCTCCATCTCATTGTCAGAAAAAGTAAAGCACAAACTTAAGTAACACACTGAGGCTGTATAAACTTCTCTTGCACTCATCATACTCGTTCTGACTTGTGTTACTGTAAATACTACTGTATTGCAAAACGGTTTTCCATCCTTGGAGAAGTACATTCTGTGGAAGTCATACTCTCTCAGGCTTAAAATTCATGACTTCCATTTTTTTCCTGTGTGTGCTTATCTTGCTCAGGACAGATTTTTTTTCTTTTTAGAGAACCGCAACAGTCCCAGTCATTGGATGATTCTTGTTTCCACTGTATTTTGGCAAACGATCAAAACCCAATAACATCTCATTTCATAGTGCTTTAAATATTTTTTTCTTAAAATACCCTGACATCAAGCATTCATTCCCCTTATTTTTATACTTAAATCAGCTGTGTTTATGTCAATTCTTAGAATTAGTGGAACTATTTATATGAGCATTGAGCATTGAAAAGATTAGGCAGTGATCTCTTTGTGATTATATGTATTTTATGATATATTATTTCTTCATATTGTGGATTTTATACAATCTTTTGTGATGTCATAAAGACATGATGAGGTCATACCTTCTCCACTCCTCGTTCCCTTTTCTGTTTCCTTCTCCATTTCCCCAAGGGAAGGAAGTTCTGAAGTAGAGATTGAAAAAATTGTTTAAGTATTATTGAAAATATAAACCAAAATTATTTCCTTAATAAAGACAATTAGCTGTATGTATTGCATTTTCAAAGCTAGTGCTGATGTTGGGATCAGCTCTTTAAATAAAATAGGACCTCTGTTGTCTCTGGAGAGAACACGCATAAAGCAAAGTAAATGATTTTCTGTCAACACTAAGTAGACAGGTGCTTACATTGAACAGCATTCTAATATATTTCTGAATATTTATGTCTTCTTTTTCAAATGCATTGCCCATGAATGTCACAGCTGTCAAATGTCTGTATACAAGAAGATAAAAAATGAAATTAATAAAAGGCAGATCAACATTTTGTTTGTTTAGGCCACTTTTTCCTATTGCATCTTATAGAGGTTGGCAAGGTTGAGATGCTTGGGTATACTGCTATATTCTAAGAGGCTGAGTGAAATGCAAAGCAATCAGTTGTATTTTGTGTAGGTGTCTTTAACCTAGACATAATCAATGAAAATAATGATTGAAAAATGCTACAGATTGTTCCTTTATCGTCTGTCCATTTGCTTTGCAGATGGAGACCTTGGAAAGAAAGCTTTGGCAGTTCAGTGCCGACAACCACAAGAGTTTTTTGATGGGGCAAATGCTGGACCGAAATATGCAATGTGCAAGAACAGGTGAACAATCACTGCTGCCTGAAAACAGTTAATGGAGAATAGGTTTGGTTTTAAAATAGATCTAAAAATCTGAAGGCTATATGTGTTAATGTAATACTTACTGTTCATGGCCATTTGTGAAAAAGATGCATCAGTGCACATCTGCAAGAGTTTGAAAGATCTTATTGATAACTTGGGCTTCCATTTTACACCGGACAGTATTGAGAGAATGAGAAGACAAACCTCCTGAAATGGATCTAAATTGGCGTTATTTATCTTGTATGGAATTAAAGTAGACTTTAATATGGGTGGTGTTTCTGTATATCTCTTCCCCATCCATTGACATACTTTAATGCTCCTCAAATTTAGTGGTGTTTTCAGTCAAGACTAATTGGCACTCAGACACTCAAATATAGATGCCAGAGGTTGGGTTCTGCCTCTTAGTTTATATTTCTTGGTAAACACTTTTCTGTACAGTTTCAGGTTAACTTTGAGAGCTTCAAGACTTTCTCAGCATCTCTCACATGAGCTAAGAAGACAGACTAGTTCTCTATAAAACAATTTATCATATTATTCAAACTGAATTATTCAAACTATTGCAGGACAAAGAACAAAGGACAGCCTTCCCAAAAATGTAAATGATACACAGAGATTGGTAACATTACTGGGAAAACAGTAACTTAAAATCATAGAATTACAGAATGGTTTGGGTTGGAAAGAACCTTAAAGGTCATCTAGTTCCAACCCTCTTGCCATGTGCAGGGATAAAGTTCAATATGTCTGTTAAGACTAATGTTAGATTTCCCAGATGTCCAGAGTTTCTATCCTACACTCCGAAGCCTCTGCAAGAACAGAAAGCGCAGATAGAGTCTCTGTAGATAGGCATGTGCTGGAAGTGCACAATCTTAAATGAAGCATGCATCCATAACGAAAACTATATTATGCTTTCATGGTAAATTTTCTGTCAAGCATTAAACTGCTTTCTTGGCATCTGTTTTCCCTCTCAGAAAATTTGTTCCAAGCAATCTTCAGCAGAGGAGACAGCACTCAATACTGAGTGAACCAGCACAGAATAACAAGACCGAGGACACTAGGGCTGATGAAGTGGGTGCAGTTGGCTGTGAGTTTTCAGATGAACAGACACTTTGGGAAAATATCAATGAGTCAAAACCAATGTTTCATAAAAGCGTGTCTCACAGCAGATTCCAGAAAAGAAAAAAAGGGCCTATTTTTTCCTGCAAGCTGTAGTGGAAGACAACTGGTATCTGGAAATAGCTGGAAATCTTTAGATTTCGCATTCTTTATCCCTAGAAACAAAATACTTGTCCCCCCCTTCCAGCTACCCATCCTGGGATGAGATGATATTTGGAAATGTCTACATAACTAATAGCACAGGTTTCCAAATTAACTTTATATTCCTACATTTTTATTTCCTCAAAACAGGTAGAAGGGTCCTTGGATTCCCCTTAAGAATTGCTTAAATGACAGCAGAGCAGATGTTAGTGATTTTTGGGATATGACAAGCATTTGTTCCAGCTTTGAAAGGTTCGGAAGTCCATGGAGATTTTTTAGGTCTACACATTTAGCTGGTTACTAAGAAATAATTTAGAAGACACTATGGTCTTGTGGAGGTTCTTGGTTCTTTTTGGGGTAGCAACTCTTAAAACATGTTTTTTCTTTTGCTGCTGGCAAATAAGGTCAATGCAGAAATGCGTAAAGCTGAGAACAGAAGGTGCATTTATCTGGTAAGAATCTGAGGTTTCTTTTATCCTAACTAATGTTATGGTTTAGAAAATGAAACTGAGCTGTTGTGGTCAGTAAGATAATTGAAATACAGAAACAAGAGAAAAAAATCCATTCTGGAACTAAGTATACCACAATAAATCTCTCCGTTTAGAGTGAGCAAAGAATATTTTTTAACAATAGCCTGTTCAAAACTTTTGAATTACGCATGGTTTCACTTAGGACTTGTTTAATCAAAACCTTTTTTTTTTTAAGTGATATATGTTTGATGTACATGTCTATTGTGGTTACATTCCAACATATTTTGGATCTGGTGACATGCTATATCTAACAGCAAGAAAATGAAAATTAGATCACACATGGAGTGTGTTTGCTGCTAAAACCTAACAGTTCTGAAATGTATTATCTCTCGTTCTTTGCACTAAAACTATGTAATTATATTTACAAGTTTTAGCAAATATAAAGCTAATTGGCCACATGTAGCCTAGTATGAACGTGATCGAAAGTTTCTAATAGCATGCAGATACTCCAAATCACATAAAAGGAAAAAACAAGGAGAAAATCTTTCAAAATTGTTCAATCCTAATTCACATGTGTAGTCTTTCAGCTGGCAAATCACTCCCTGAAATCAGCTGGAACTATATGGAGTTTGTGGGATTAGACTCTTTGCTTAGGATATTTTGTGAAGTCAGATTGTTATGATATGAACTCTATTTATTGCATTAGCAACACAGTAAATAATCTTCATGTTTCACTGTTAAGAAGTGGACTTTTCCTATAACATTGAGATAACACATCTAGTTCCAGAAATGGACCACATTTGCAACGTACCACATGAAACTTCTCTGTTTATATTTTTGGGAATCACTGTAGTGCTTGCCTGAAAATAAGTGCAGAACTATGAGGACCACTGAACTCAGGCACATAGACATTAACTCCTGGAGGAGCATCTTAGTAAGAAAGGATGAGCCTAGCAGTTCAAAATGCTTTGAATAAAACTGCTTCTTGCTTTCAAAGAAGACATTCCCAACAACATCTTACAGTATAGACCACAGTTTTTCTTTTTCTCTGTAGCTTATTCTATTGTGCCTAATGAACTCTTCTTTAAGATCAGCTCGGAGAGCAATATGTGAATATAGATTAGTACTGTCTGAGATAGCAGAGAAAAAGTTAGTTTCACATCTCTGTGTCTGATTTCCTTTGCTCTTGATACACATTGAAAATGGGTCCTGACATTTATAATGCAAATTTTTTGTGTTTATCAACTTTTGACTTCCTGAGTAGCATTTAAAAGAGAAAGAACTATTTACTGAGTCTATACATTTTATATGAAATCTGTACTACAAAGCTGATACCGTGAATAGTTATTTCACAAGCCTGACTTGTTATTTCACTTCTGACCACAATCAGCAATTAAATCCAGGCCTCCAGGAGGAGAAGGGTGGGTGTTAGCTGGTTGCATTCTCTTGGCAGCCTATTGCTTTCAGTGACATCCGACCATACTGCTGCAGTAATCACATCTTGTGTTTCAATATGAGGGAGGAAAATTTTGACTTTACTGAAGATGATTAATATTTTGCCATTAACTTCAAAAGATTTTGTATGCTTAGAGCTTAAGCCACGTAGGTAACTCCAGTTGACCATTTAGACTTTATTTAGTTATCAGTTTGTCAGACAATTAAGGGGCTTCAGCCCACGATTAACACCAGCAAATAGAGGGGAATTTGCACTACGTTTCAACGGGGACACAGTGTAAGTGGTGTCTCACCTTCCAGATCACACCAGTGATGTAGAAGCCCCTTGCTACATTTTGCCACTCATACAATAAAATCACCAATAATTCATTGAGCATATGTAGTTATCTAGTGAAATCATATCTAGATTGAAATTCCATTGATTTAAATAACTCACTCATTGCTTATTCCACCTATGCTGGTTGCAAAAGTTTCAGGGAAAAGGTATCACTTTAAGTCAAACACAATGTTTCACTTAATGAGAAAAGAATTGTTTATGTCATATTTCTTCTTAGATCAAATTTGTTCTGCAAATAACTTGGCAAGAAGGAGGCTAGTTTTGTTTGCATGAATCTGTACTTTAAAGAATCAGTTTAGATTAATAAAATGACATTAGCACTATTTAGAAGACAGTTCCTGCTACAATATTAGCTGTATTTAGAACTAAGTTCCTATTAATATAGAAATCTTCAGTAGTTCTATACACGATGCAAAATAAGAATGACAAAAGTAATTGAAACTGCAAGGAGTAAGTAACAATGTAATTACATCAATTGAACTTTGTCCGTGTCCCTAGAACTAGAAAATGCCAAAATGCAACTTAGCTAGATATTTCTATTAAAAAAAAGTTATAAAATTTCTGCACTTGTGCAGCAACAAATCTTGATCTTTAGCATTCACTCTGACCTTCTGTTCCCTCCTGGACTAAGTGACTTCCTTCTCTTCCAAAGGAATGCTTTAAACTAGTCTATTCCCGAAAGAGAACAATGCTTCTTTCTGGAAATCTTCAGCGTTTTTCCCCACCACATCGACTTTCCTGTTTAGAAATAGCTCCCTAGCGAGCACAAATTCCCCCACAATAAACACTCACTTAATTTTGTTTCCAGTTTTCAAGAAAAATACATAAATGCAACGTATTTCAATTTATGGTGCATTTCTAGTAAAACATTAATATACCATCTAAGTATATATTGGGCCAATTACAATCAACTATTATACTATAATGTTATAATAGTATTATGACCTAGTATATTATATGAATTGCACAAAAGCCTCTGACGTTATCTCTTCCTTAGTGGATTTTCTCCTACTATGCTATAGAGTTCTAAAAGTTTCCAAACTATTGCAAACTCTAGAGTAAATGACATCCATAACTATGTTTACAGCATAGTATGTACTACTGCTTCTGTATATAGTGAACAACAAGTACTGCAACACGTAGAATATTATTCTTTTATCTTACCCAGTCCTCAGTCCTATATGGAAAAGCATCTCTGGTGACCTGTATGCTGGCAGCTTTGTGCGTATTTCTAGATCAGAGGAAACAGAACAGCGCATTGTTTTAAAGATTTAAAAAACAGTACTATCTCCATCATTATTGATACAATATTATCTGGGTTTATGTTATGTAAATATGTGGTTAAGATAGGCTTGTAATGCAGTGCTTCAGCAAATGTGAAAAGACGTAGTTGAACATTTGTGTGTAAGATACTTCACACATTCTTCTTAGGTTCTTGACAATGAATTAATGTCAAAAATCAATTTCCTTACTGTGATTGAGGTACTTGGGTTGTTTCGGGGAAAAAAACAAGGCTAATAATTAATATTTCCCATTTTCTGGGAATATCTTTGATTTACTTCTCCATTTAAAATCCAAATCTTTGAATTTATGCATCTTTACTAAGTTTGGTATGGGACTGGACCTACTTCATTCCACCCAGTAACAACTAGGTTGTATTTCAATCAGCTATTTTAGTAAACACATTTAAATTAATATACATTTGTAAGACCAGAAGGTGTTTCTAAAATCCATTGACCATTTCATATCATAAACCTGGATTACAGCACTATTTTCGTTCATCAATTTTCAAAACAAAGGATACAGAAAAACACAGAAAAATCCCTGTGAAAGGACCCTTAAAACTTCTGTTAGTCATAAAAGCATTTCAGAGTTGTTGATCTATCTGAAAGCATAGCGTGAGATACTTTAAATTGCATTATTCAGCAAAAAAGCTACACTGTGTTTGAATATATAATCATATACATATATATATAGCATAGAAGAAAGTTTGCAGTTCCTCTGAGAAATATTTCTTGAACTGTCATCAGCTCTTACAGGCCAGACAAATATAATATTTCTATTTGGCCAAAGAAATGCAAAATATTCCAACTATCAGTCAATTTTAATGTTAAGTTAGACAAAGAACAATAGAAAGACATGACTAGCAGAAAAAGAGTTAAGAGGCTTTCTTTTTACTAATGGCCAGGTTTTGCTTTTTCTGCTGGATTTTTGATCTGCGGATATGCAACCTAGTAACATGATTCCCAAAATATAGTTACTATTGCTTATTAAGAACATAGGAATGATGGCTCTAAAGCAACATGCAGTTTGTTTGACATTGGTAGCAACTGAGTATTGTCTAGGCTTTCTTAGTGTTGGCTCATATTTAACACTTCATAGCTGATTTGTACAGTCCTTAGCTCAGTGGAGACAAGATCCTGTTTTGCAACACTATATTTGATAAAGAGAACGTTAAGACCCACTTTTTTTATTTTTTGAGCTTTCAGGTGATTTCTAATATTTACTTTGTATTTATTATTTGGTCTGGCAGTCAAATAAGTATTTTTTCAATATTAAAATTGGCTTCAGTTTTCCAGGTTGTGCATAGGCCACTGCATATTGTCAAAAAAATTAGACAGCTACACCTTTCTTACTAAAATTTGGCATTCTTTATTGTTATTCTTTTGTTAATGCTTATTATTAAGCAGTTGTGATTGCAATTTATTCGTCATAGACAGATACTGCCAAGTGTTGTTCAGATTGGTTTAAATATGATAAAAAACACTCAGCCAAATGAAAGCAAAAGAAGATAGCCACTTATATTATTGCTTAATACTCGAAAAGAAGTGACCCTATGATATTTGGTCTCAGCAGAAATGAAAATAAGAAGGAACCTCTTGTCACGGCATTGCTTTCTCTTTCTTCAAAACCCAAGTGGTTCTAAGAATCTCAATAAACATACAGAGTAGAGCTTTTAATTTGAAGCTTAGCGTTTTATTTGCACTAAAATAAATGCCAGAGTCTATTGAGGTTCTTTCATTGACTAAATGGAAGAATGAGAATTGTTCAAAGGCTTCCAACTCTACAAACAGGTTCTGAACTAGAATTTTTCTCACCTGAACTTCTCTGTATAGTGTACCAGTTCTTGGATGCTTCTTTATTAAACCACCTTGGTTAAGTAACTGAAACTGTCCCACAGCCTTTGGATCAGGGCTCTACAGACCCTTTTTATGGGGCTGTTAATCCCAGGCCCTTTAAGAAAAGGGAATACTCAGAAAAAAAAGAGCATAATTTTACAGAAAAATTGAAAAAAAAAGATAATATTCTTCTGGAAAACATGGTACACAAGAACAATGGAGTGAAAAATATTTTGAAATATTTGTCTTCTTTCTCTCTCTGTAATTTTTAAGATTGGGGGATTCGGGGCTACTGCTAAGAGGTTTGTGGCATTTTTAAAATCTGAGAGGTTTCAAAGGATCTGCTAGAGTTCTTTCACCAGAAGAGAGTTTGCCACTGAGAAGGGCAACACAACTGTCAAACAGTAGAAGCAAGATTCAATAGATCCATCCAGTGTCACTGGGACAATTGTAGACCTAGCACCTAACTACTGATAAGAAAGTTACAGGGTACCACTCATTACAATTACCTTTGATTCATTAGAATAAAAACTAATACTTGATGCAACAATACAAAATATAAGAACCCCATAATCACCAGCTACACGGGAGTTTTTACTGGTATTTTAATCCTTTAAAGATAGTGTTGAATATGTGGATATCTACCTTTTATCAATCTAGAATCATAGAATCATAGAATCATAGAATCATAGAATAGTTTGGGTTGGAAGGGACCTTAAAGATCATCCAGTTCCAACCCTCCTGCCATGGGCAGGGACATTCCACTGGATCAGGCTGCCCAAGGCCCATCCAACCTGGTCCTGAACACCTCCAGGGATGGAGAATCCACAGCCTTCCTGGGCAACCCGTGCCAGTGTCTCACCACTCTCATGGTGAAGAAATTCTTCCTAATGACTAGTCTAATTCTGCCCCTCTCTATTTTGTACCTGTATCTTAATAAAACCTTTGAAAGTAACTAATAAAAAGAGATCATATATGGCTTGAGGTTGCTTTTCTCAGAAGCAATGTCTCTCATTCACCTTTATACACTGCCCGATACTTCAAAATATTTGACAGATTGTACAAATTACCATTATATTTGACACTGTTCAAACTGGGTCATCTTTGCTTAGCCAGGACATTTTTTTTTTTCAAACAAGAGTCTAAGCAGAACAACAGGAGAGGACATTTTTGTCTGAGTCTATTGGCAAAAACTTTTCTCATTAAAATGGCATAGGACCTTTATTACCCATGTTGAAAAAATAAAAGGAATTGCACTTGTAATACCTTAATTCAATTTTTAACTCTGCATTTGCATTGGCACTCAGTGTTTCCACTGCTGAAAGCTAATGATCTGAGTCAGCTTGGACAAGATCTAAACTTCTGTTTCTAGGAAATCTAAATATTTTTATTTACAGTTATGGCAACTCTATACCAGCATGCCTGTGAAACATTGCATTCAATCCATATTAGAAGTGCTGGATTTTTTTTTAAACTTTTTTTAAGGGAGAGGAGGAAAGAAGAGAATTAATAAAAAGGACATGAAAGAATGAAAGTACAGAAGTAAAGCTTATGCTCTCATCTCACCAAAACCAGATATATTCAAGTTTATTTTTTTTGGAACTGTAATGTAATTTGTTTGATTCCCAAATTCCAGTTAGGACATTGCCATAATTCAGCTCTGCTTTTCAAGTACTTCCCTTTCTTCCTCCAATTAATCTTTTAATTTTTAAATAAAGACACATTATGTATTTCCTCTGTTCTAGTTCTGTAACATATCAGCAAAGCTGTTTGAGTTTTAATTGATTAATTGTAAGTGATTTTGGTTTCATGGTATTGGTGCTTTAACAGAAATGCTTCACGTTGAGGATATTTTATGTTCATGTGACTGATTTCTCACATCTGATTTTTTAACCTTATGAATTGTTACAGAACCCTGCCTATCTATGTCCTGAGAATCTGCCATATAAATACCTTTATTGGTCTGTGTTTTGGTACCTAATTAAGGTTGCTCTGAACAGCTGGAAAAATTCTCATCAACATCAATGGGTAATGGATTCTAAATGGGTTACTGCAGCTAAAGAGCAACTTCAACAAATTTCACCGGTTTTAGGAGATATTGTAACACAAATGTCATTAGAACATATTGTACATTTTTAGGACAGGAGATATGCAGTGCACACTGGAGAAGAAAAGCTACACTACGCTGCTTTTATTTGTCTTCCAGGATCCAGTGTGGCACACATTTAAACAAGCATTGTGTAAAATGGATGAATAGTTCAGTTAATGAAAATGTTGTGCAGGATGGCTCTAAGTTAGATTACAACCCTGTCCAGCATTTTGCAGAAATAAAGGCATCTGAATAGTTTGAATGATACCTCAGTTTTCCCACAAAGGAGAGTGATTTTGACTTAAAACCAAATGAGTATTTGTAAGTGAGGAAAAATTTTCTTCATCTTTAAAAATATGAAAAGGATTTTTTTTTCAGATTTGCTGTTTGACTTACAGTAAAAAATTACAAATCTGTGTTTCACTTATTTTCTTTCAAACGTTGTGTGTGTTAGGTTGTTGCAGAAAACATTTATCTGACTGCTTACTCAAGTAACACAAGTACCCACCATAATTTTGGTTTTACTGCACTTTCAGAGAAAGATTGACATTACACTTCTGTATGTTAAATAAACTTTAAGGATTTTTCTTTATATATTAAATAAGAGAGATAATCTAAAGGGACATGTCTTTAAGGATCTTTAGAAAATAAAAATGATGGTAGCAGTAAATAATCTCATGTGCAAAAAAACAGCAAAGCAAAGAGAAGTATCAAAAGTCCTTATCAAATGCATATCAGAGTCAGTAGACAGATGATTATAACCTTCAATAAATAAGAACTCTGTCCCTACTTATATGGAATATAGATATCTTCTTGTTTCAAACGTATTCAATATACTAGCTTTATGAAGACAAATGTAGCTTATGTTGCCTTAAAAGTTGTGTTAGGATGTTCAAGTCTTTCTCATAACATCAGAAATTTTCAAATAACATTTGAAATGGAAAAATGTTTTAGGAATTTTACATTAGTCATAACAAAGAAAAATAAGCCCCAAATGAAAACTTGTAGGATTTTTCCAATCCTTCTCTGTTTCCTTCTACAAATGTCTTCACAAGTGCATGGACTTTAATTCAGTGATAAATTTCAGGATATAATTCTGATATACTTCCCACTTTTACATTTCATGTTTCCTTCATTATAAAGTTCATTTTTTTCAAGACTACAAGCTCGTGTACTATTTGATCTCTACTGCCTTCTAATTGGTACTATATTTCTTCCTATTAGGATCTATTTGTATACACAATATGTCCTATCCTTCTGTTTGTGTTCACCTAAAAGATAGGGATTTGTATATCATTGAGGCACTTCATTAAAAATATATGACTAAAATAGAACAGAATATTTACAAAACAGTCCACTGCCTTGTGCAGTTTATTCAGTTTCCTTTGTTTTCCATGGTGTTTTCTTCATGTGTTCTACCATCAGATGTTTTCAGCAGTAAAATCCTGATAATGATCTTTCTCTCATGACTTTCAGTTTTTCTCTTGGCTAACGATTGCCACTGCTCACACTATTCAACACTCACTACTTAGTTTGTTAGTGCTAAAAACATATTTTCAATTTGGTACTTTAAATCTGATTTTCTCCTATGTGTCTAAGCATATTTTATCCAGTATTCTATGGAATATTTATTTTTACATTACCTTTTTTAGTGTCTTCGATGATTTCAATTATATCCATATTATTGCTATTTTTATGAAACTAAGATGTCTTCTCCCGCAGCCTCTGGTTCCACAACTGTAGTGTAGTTACCATCAAAAAAAACCCAAACCCTGATAACTTTGTAAAACTTAACCTTGTATCATTATATGGGTATGTTCATTATCCTCGTTACACCTCATGCTGTTTTCTCTCCATGTGTTTTCTATGTTTGTGCATCAATGTGTTATTATTTTCAAATAACTTTTATACTCTAAACAGTATATATACCGAATAAAACTTATCAGTCATGCTTTCAGAGAACTGCAAAAAATGTAAGTCAATGTAAGTCAAGTAAATCTCATAAATATGTGACGCCCACTTGCATTAAAAATTTGAAGGTACTTTACAAATAATTGACATATATTCAATTTGGAAGAAACAAGTCCAAACATTAAAAATGAGTTGAAATATTCAATCTATGCACTAGTATGGTGTTTGCAAAATCTAACTCTAAACCATTAATTCTTTGTTTACTAATAATTATTTGCATAATACTATTTTTCTAAGAAAAGTACAGTTTATTGTACTCAAAACTACTATCTAAAAATTGAAGACCGATAGACAGAATAAGTGGAAAGTTCTTCACAAAGAATCTCAATATGACTACTAAAAGCTGAACAAACTTTTACCCGTTATCACATCTAACACAAATAAGTGCTGTGTGTAGTTATGAACCATATGCATTTTTTATGTGTAGCAAAAATGAAACCTAGGGAATGTTGTAACTTACCTAAGAAGAGTTAGACAAAAAACCATCAAAGTAGCAATCAGAACCCAGGAATTTCTCATTTTTATTTTGTTTAGTCCACTAGGGCACAAAGCTATTTTAAGTACAATGAACTGATCTATATTAGTAAGTGATCAAAGTATTTTTTGTTTTCCTAACCAGCCTTCGGTACTAGAAATGATCTATTACTTAAAAGCTTATATGCCTTTGTTTGTTAAAGACTGGCATTCAGTTACTGGACAATTACTGTGAGATCTTCATGATTCTCTGAAATCTGTTAGTTCCTTATCATACTGTGAAATTTGATTCTCATCTGGAATATTTTCCAATCTTAGTTCTGATGGGAAAAAATGAATTAATAATTCCAGTAATCGTCTTTAAAACCAATTTTCTGGAATTATCATGAATGGTGAATCAGAACAGATGACTTATCACCACTTATTTATTCTTAGGATTCTAAAATTGTCATTTAATCTGGCCAAATAGTAAGTTCTTTATGTCCAACTGATTTCAATGGGACTCATGTCAGAAGAGGTACATCAGAAGTCTTACAAATGTGACTTTCAAGTATATGAAATACAGTCATATTAAAAATATTTAAGTATAGGATGATAGGTTAAAAGATTATAAAGTACTGTATTGTCTGAAATTCCAAATAATATGTAGCAAAAGGAAAAATGCCAGATTTTTAAAAAAGCTACTGCTCTTAGAACGATAAATCCCATTCCACCATGTAAAGCATCTTGCGCAGAGGCAAGATCGTACAAAACCAATCATCTAATTTGAAGAGCCTCAAGACGGTGAGCATTGAATTTAAAAAACAATATATGACTTACAAGATGGTGGCATCTACAGGTGGCGTTGAAACACTGGAGGATGTTTCATCCTGGAGAACACAGAATGAAAAATCATTCAAGTAGAGTAACTAGCTGACTAAACTCTGTACTTTACAGTCTATAAAAAGTGTTAAATGTCATACAGACAAGGTCTTCCAATAAATAAGTTAATGAAATCATTTTTTTCTCTACTTTGTTTAACCTAAAAGGCTATAAAATTTCAGCTGAGCAGTGCAATACTGCTCAGAAGAGAGGAGCTTTAAACTTCTGCTTGCCTCAGCACAAGAAAAAATAGGCTGTTTCTTTAAGAGGATTGAGTTTTTTGGTTGACATGGGTTTCCTTTGGAAAACAGTGAAGAGATGGGGAGATTACCAACTAAAGACAAAGGTGGATTTACACCTCAGATTTACAGTAGCAGCTGTAGCACCTGCAGGATGTGTTAACAAGACTGTATTTCAGACTCGGCAAGGGACACAAGGGTATGCCCACCATGAACAAGTTACAGCCCTGTAGCCACTCTTCCTTCTCAAAGTACGCCAATGAGGGATGCTGTGATAACACTCCAGGGTAACGATACGTTGATGAGCTTTCTAGATCTCCCTGCAAGGTAGGGTCCTTTTGTGATTTCAGATTTCAGTTAGATTTCCCTGGGCAGGCACAAAATGAACAAGAGTGGTCTCTGGGCTGCCGTCTCTGAGGATATCACAGTGTTGTATATGTATTTTTTTAAAATATATTTTTGCATGTTCGATGTAGGTACAATGCACCCTTTTAGAGGTTTCTGCTAGAGACACAAAGTTGAAAAACTTGGCTGTGCCCTCACAGTGCTTTATGAGGAGACTGCTGCCTTACTGTAGTAACTTTAAAATCTGGAAATGCTGAGGACACAGCTAGATTCTACATCCATTACACTCGTTGCAGTGGACGAAGATAAAAAGAGGCCATGATGGTCTTTGTTTTATACTAAAGAGCCTTTTGATCTCTGACCACATTACAATGTTGTGATCATTCATTTTTAATGAGGCCCACCACGCTGACCATGAAGTATATAGAGTCAAATGTAGTATACACCACGCCAATAATTTTGTCATCATTTTTGTTTGGTTTTTTTTTTCTTCTAAATTGGAGCTTTTCAGACAGGTAGTTCAAATATTCCTCCTTCATCCAGTATAGATCTAGAATTTAAATAAATTAACTGGCAGAAAAAGTTTGACTCGTGTATAGACAGGGCACCTACCACAAGGTCTGGATGGATGTTCTGAGGTTGTGTTTTCCTACAAGTGCACATATATGCCTTCCTGACCCGCACTCAGTTTCAAATCCCTCTATGCTGCCATGAAGGATTATGACCATATA
Organism: Cuculus canorus; assembly: GCF_017976375.1. Lineage (NCBI taxonomy): Eukaryota > Metazoa > Chordata > Aves > Cuculiformes > Cuculidae > Cuculus > Cuculus canorus. Next base: position 60,789,892 of record NC_071405.1, on the reverse strand, counting down.
CCCATAGTCTCCCAAGAATGTACTCTCTTTTCTTTTCTTTCTTGTGGTGGTACTTCTGGCTCATCCTAGGCACAGTAGTTATAGATGTATTCATCTGAATTGGCTCACAGGACTTGTAATAAGCTGTTTGAAAATAATATTCAAACTTTTGAATAATTTAATATCTAGAATATTGCTGTAGAAACACACCAGATAATATGTTGTAGCCATTAATCATATTATTAGAGATGTAGTTCTATCCAACAAGAAATAAAACTGAAATTACCAGAAACTATAGAACTATCCATGAAGAAAAAGCACATGTTTTCAACCAGTATTTTACTGCTTCTCAAAATGGTTGGGCAGCCTTCACTAATTTTGTGGAATCTTCCTTTCTAAGGGACAGAAATGTTCACTGCTCTAAGAATTTTACTAGCTTAGATGAAAATCTTTAATTGGAGACATCTATAAATTACAGTAACATGTAGAGAGAAACACTAGCACTACTGATTTTGCATCATACAATGTTCACTATATTTAATTTGAAAGTCTGTTGTGCACTGACTGGCTATGGAAGGCTTGATGATGTAGGCCAATAGATAGGCAGAAATCTTCATGACTTAAAGGCTTCGTCAGTCATGAGTGACAGAGACAACTAGATGAGCTGATGGTATTCCAGCAACTTTGGGCATCTCTATATGACCCATATCTGCAATCAACAGTAATCCTTTTTCACAAAAAGACATTCATTCAGGATTTATGTACATTCATATAAAAATATAAACAGATACTATAAATTATATGTGTAAAAATGTAGTCGTTTTCTGCTCTTTAAATTCTTGTATTGAAGAATTCTTATTTTGAAGACATGTCCTTGTTTTCTACAAATTTCAATTGTATGCAGAAAACCTTGATATTTTTATTTGAGAATACTGTATGGATGTTCATGGAGAAAGAAATCCTCACCACTTACATACTTTTCATTATGAAGCTAGATAACAAACAAAATAATATATTTTTCTCTGGATTTATATTGATTCACCCTGCTGTGAATACAAATTATAGGATATGACATTAAGATAATAAGGCAAAAAAGGAAAAAAAAAAAAAAAGGAGGAAATTTCTTTGTTTGCAAATCTGGAGCATTAATTGCATTCCTGTGAGGCAATCTCGATGAAGCTTCTGCTAAGCAAATTAGATATAAACTGAAGGTGAGGGCAAAAGGGTCGCCACAGCAAGGGAGCATCGAGTGACAGGCACTGGGACCTCCGATGCATGGCTTGTAGAGCAGATGTTCACAAGGATGCAGTGATTATTGAACTGGTAATAAAAAAGCATCAGCTTACAGGCAGCCACGATGGATGCTGGTAATTATAAAGCATCCCCTGGGAGGAAAATGACACAAGTCAGCCGCATCTCTGCAATCACAGGGGCATAATTAAAGCTCTAGTAACAGTTGTTAATAGGGTGCAAATAAAACAGGGGGAAAATTTGAACACAGTCTTTTTCTTTTTAAAGAGACTGCAAAGGACAACGTAATTACAGAGACTGCATGCTTTTAAATTTCATGGTACAATAAAACAAAGACCTTCAATGTATTTTATACACGCATATACACACCATATCAAAGAGGGCAAAAGTGATTTAGGCTTTGACTGTGTGGCATGATGGGTAGAACAGACTTATTTGCCAGAATGTTTATATTTTAATTTTCAAAATGGGCAAAACGTAAATATATAAAGAAAATATGCAGAAATATTTGGTCATTTCATCCTCACAGTGGAGGTACAATGACAATATATATGGTTAGCTAGTACTATCGCTGTTATTGTAGACACAATAATATTAAGATACTAGAAAGGCAAGTCATATTATCTTTTATTAGGCACACTATACAAGTTCCTAATTTTTATAGTGTTCAGGTAATTTTCAGATATTTAAAGCACATTTTTACATTCGAAAATATAACTGGCACGACTGGTTAGGCTTAATGATTTATTAATAGTTTATGTGTTCTGCATCTAGCACGTTTAGGACGTAGACGTCATTTTCAGTAGGAATACTTCAGAAGTGTTAGCTACATAAAAAATGTAAGATCTATCCTTCATATACAATAAAGACCAGTCAATCAGACTTTGGCATAGTGTGATAAAAAGTGTCTTTGGTCTAAATCTTTCAAAATTCAAGTATTCTCAACTAGCACTATAAATAGTAAAAAAACCCAGATAAATCTATTTCTCGGAGATTTTTGAATCTGCAAGTTTTTGTAGTCTCTCTGATCCTCTCAGTTTGTTTAAGTGGTTTTGAAACTTTTTTTTCACATACTCCATGTCTTTACTGGTGTACCATTTTTTCAGAATTTATCCAAGGGAACAGATTCTCATCAAGAAATGTGGTATTCTAAGACTTTAGTACTGTACTTGATTATATTCCCGATGAACTATGTCATCCCATTGCTATTTGCATTTTTTTTCTTTCACTTTCCTTCAGGATGTTTACCAGCAGTCAGTCTTGCAGGTCTCTTATCTTTCTCTTTACAGATGAACATCTACATACAGCACCATACATTTGTAGTCTCTTCAAGCTCAGTCAATTAGCTAATTTTCAGGGGTTTTCAGGCTGTTTCTATTTTCATGAGAAGGATGCATTCATGAGGACTACTGCGATATTTTTGGCTACAGTCCAATTTATTTGTTAAATGCACAGAAAATTTGCTTTTTGTGAACACAACATAAATAACTACTAAGGAAAACTTTCATTATTCTGAACCTTCTACAGCAAGAGAAAGCTTCCCTAAAGGGAGTTCTCCATTTCCAAGTTTACTATGAGTTCCAAATATGTATTTTGACCTCTTTCAATGCCAACTTCCTTTTGTTTCCCAGTTCCTTAAAAACACATTCAGCTATAACTGCAGCGCAAATCAACCTATCCCATTTTTTTCAATCGCTGGATCATTTATTTCATTACTATCAAAATATTTGACACACTGGTTCATAATTGAAGTTTGTTTTTGCAGTGATTAAACAGGAGAGAGTTTTATGTTTTCTTTATTAAGACTAAATGAAGAATTTTCAGACAGAACTGTGATTGATGGCTCCCATTAGTATCTGCAGCGTATCAGGATTAAGATGGCATTAGGAATCATTGATAACTGCCGATGTATTCTATTGAACAAACAGCCAATACTAATTGCAGCAGACAACCAATATGTTTAATGTAAAATGCTCATGCAGAGTTTAATGAAGAGAACCTGAAGAAAATTCAATCAAATGTCAGACGTTGTGCATGAAATTAAAAAAAAAAACAAAAATCTATTTTAAAGCAAAGATAAAATCAATACCAAACAGATAACTTTGGGATGATACCATTTATATTATGAAAATGTTAAAAATTATGACACGGATCATTCTGATGAACCACTCAGAAAAATAACTTAACTGACTATTCACAATTTCCCATAACCTAAAATCTTCACTTTTATTTGGTTATGGGTTAAAGAAAAAATAATCTCATTTGTATTTCTTTGGCGATTCAAAACAACACAGCCATAACTTCTGATAACATCAGCTATGAAAAAAAATTAAAATGTCATATTATTGTTAATATGTGTAAACAGAATAACCTGCCTCACAATCCAAATAGATTTTCAAAACTGTAAATAGTAATTTTGGGAAGATTTTGACACAAGACTATATGCCCCAAAAGTTGCTGAACAGTAAATAGAAGGAATCATGTGAAGAAAGACTAAGGATTAGATTTTAATCTTATATATACTTATGTCAGATGCAGAATACAGAACTGATTACACTGTGGATTAGGCTAAATTTAAAAAAGAATATTAAGTTCTAGATAATGCTTCCTTATCATGTTCATCTTCCCCATGTGTAAGAAATGCCCACATTCAACACAATACACAAGACCCACTGTCTAGAGATTAAATATTGAGGAAACAGAGCCTCTTTGTAGGTTATGAACATGTTCAGTCCTACTGGAATAATACTTCAAATTTGAAGGATTACACTGAGAACGTATTTACTGTTGCATACATATGTAGGAACCTAACAATTCTTTACTTTCAGTAGTGTTTGACCAGCATTAATAGTCTTGATGACATCAAAATGACCATAGTCACAATAGCATAATAGCATAGTCACAATAGCATAGTCACATAGCACAATGACCATAGTCAAGCAAAACTGAAATTTCATGAACTCCAAAGGGTTTACAGTGCGATTCTTTTCAGGTATGATACTAGACACGAATGAGGTTTCATCTCTGTAGTGCCATAACTTGTAAATGGCAGAATTATCAACTTCCAGAAAACTGTTCAATCATTAATAATGAAATAACAGACTCAATATACAGGAAATTCACTCACTGTAAAAAGTATGAGGTAAAGAGAACTACCTACAGACTTAGTGTAAATTTGTTTGCCCTACACTGAAGTCAAAGAAAAGAGCTGATCAGGAATAGGATTTATGCCTTGCACTTAAACTGATGAAGGAATGGACTACAGGTTTTACAAGCAGCTCAGTGTAGGGCAGTGTTAACTGTACTGTTCCATTCTTGAGCTGCAAATTTGGTGATACTTTCATCATATGTGTCAAAGTATTTTAACGGTTTACTATTTGACAGACCCTTTTTCTAATAATGCTTTATGTAATATTTTCTAACTTATGTCAGAAAATTCTTAGATTTAGACACGTATTCTTTATGTAGAATAACTAGTGAGTTTCTATTTATTAATAATGATTACCCAAATTTTTCTCCAAGCAGCATGAATATATTCTTATTGAACAAACAAGAAACAAAATTATAATCTTCAGTGCAGTAAGAGTATTTCTAGATACAATTGAATTCTTCCAGTAAGAAGGTCCTCAGGAGGTAAAAATATCCTCATAAATTTCATGCAGTCTACATAGGCAAATTTCTGTCTGTTTCCTTCCCGCCAGGGAAAAGGAAATAGCAACATCACAGAGAAGTTCATATAACTTGCTTAGACCATATAACCATTCAAACCAAGAGTTTAGGGCCTTCTCTTCCAGAATTTTTGTTTTGTTATCACAGAAATGAGCATCTGGTCAAGAGATTTTTATCTCTTATTGTCTACTTAGGCAGTAATCTGACCTGTTTAGGGACAGGTGATGATCCTGCCCACCACAGGTTTGCGTTGTACTTTTGACTGCAATTAAATATGGGCTCTCTCATAACTGGCCATGTGTTTATGCTTAAGAATTTATTGATAGTCATTAAATAAAACGAACCATTTGCCGACATTTTCAGTGAAGAAGTGCAGGTCCATATTTGTACTAATGTACTGCTATTGACATTCAGCTGTTTACAATATCTTAACTTTTGAAATAGCTATCAGTTACTAGATTAACATTATGCTCTCTATTATTCTATATGGTAGCTAGCCAAATTCACATTTTGTTGCATTTCTATTATTATTACAACACATAGCCTCACCTGGTACCTGTTATCTTCATAAAGAAAATATATCTGCTCCAAGAGATTCCTTTGTAAGAATATTACTGAATTTTTAAATTATTCTTTTATGAGAATATTACTGATTTTTTTTTTTATGATTATTTCTTGCACTTCCCTATATACTTTTCATTCTTTTACCAGAATCACTCCCATTAATTAATTATTAAGTCAATTTGTCCCACAGCAGAATTTCTTATCTCCAATTGTTTGCTACCAATAAATGTTGCATTTGCCACCTACAGTTCTGGAACTTGTATTCTTTTAAGATAAACATGTTCAATTGGTTTCATTTTACACAGATTTTTATGAAAATCTTGGGTAAAATTTTATAACTAATAATCTTATGACTCTGGGAAGCACTGATACAAAAATGACATTTCTGGTGTTAGGTGAAGTATGTACAAGTAAAACAAAATATTTTTCCTTAATAGTTAATATCAACTATCATCAGTAGTTTATATTACAATATTATTTTTCTTAGTGTTTAACCACTGTAGAGTAGTATCTCAGTTAACAGGTTTACTCCAGAGTAAGTTCATAGTAACTTCAAAAAAATGTGAGATACATGTTGGTGAGCATTACAACACCTTAAAAAATGCTTATTTTAAGCCTCTGTGATTTCATTTGAGTGTTTTGTGTCTTTAAAAGTGTTCTATGGCAACCAGATTAAGAAATATTTGATTTTGACCACCACCTCTGAAGCAACACTATTCTACCTGGCTCTGTGTCCTGTTGTGAACAGCAGAGAGGGTCTGTGTTGGATGATGATTCTGGTCATCATACAGTGCTGAATTTTTACATTTAAAAAATATTTCATCTGCTACTAGTTGTGTCATAGTTAATTTTTCTAATGAACTGGAAGTATAAGGCAAATTTGACTTTTGGACTTCCATTTAACAGGAAATGGGCATCATTTTCAGGCTTGTCTGCCAAAATGCTTACTTGATATCCTCAATCAGTTTAAAGGATAGGAGTAATCACTCTGGCATGTTCTTCAGCGATCTTACTGTTTAGCCAAATGCTTAGTCACAGTGCAAGCCCTTTACAACTCCTACTTCATCGGAATTTTTGGTGCAACAGTTCTGATTTTAACAACATCAAATTATCTCCAGTTTCTTTTCTTTGATTTCCCTCTTGTGAATGGCTCTGTCCTTCAGATAACTCGGTTTCTATATGTTAACCCATAGGAGGACAGAGGTCACAGGGTGACTTTATCACCTGTACTTTCTCCTCTCTGATAGAACTAGTTCACATGCCAGTTTTAAATAGCCTCCCCAAACTGCATAATTGCCACCACCCACTGCGATCTAAGTCAGCTGTTGCTCACTTGGAGCTTGGCCAAAACTGCACCGCTGTGACGCGGAGCGTGACACACTGCTTCTCCTTCTGATGGTGAAATGGAATTTTAACAGTCAGCAAATCTCCTTAATTTGAGTCTCTCAGCTGAGAAGTATCAGTTGGAATTTTCACTTGAAATACCAACAATAACAGCAGAAAACCCCTTTCCAGTTCTCTGTCTAATCTTTGTTTAAACTTCTGAAGGTGTGCGAAGGCGAGGCTTCAGGGCAGTAATACTGCAGTTCCTGCAGTAATAACAGGAACAGTTGGTTTGCAAAGGAAGAAAAAGCACTGCTCATTAGTTCATTTTCAATGAACGGACAGCATCTCCTTAAGCAGTCTCTCCAGCTCCTCAAGCCTCCAATGTACTAAGTGGTGTTTCTGAAACACTTATTGCTGTAGCTTGGCAAATAGCAAAATTCTTTCTAATGATTATACTAATATATTGCTCATATCTAATATTTATTATTCTTGAAATTCCTTAGATCTAACCAGATGTAGAATGTTCTTGCTATGTGTTGCAATAAGAGTGGATGTTGTACTTCTACACATGAATGTGCATTTATTGTAGATTAATTCTATGTAAGCTTTAGACATGATCTTATAAAGATATAATGAATTTCAGATTTTCCAGTGAGTGATTATAAATAGAACAAGGTGAGGTGTGATAAAAAAATGGGTGAAGAGACCGAGGGATAGATTACGTGAGAGCAACTTGACAGTTTGCAGGTTTGGTGGGACAGCGAATATGTGAGGAATACTGACAGAGGCAAACATAGAGCAGATTCGCAAGCTTCTTTCTTATCATAATTCTGTCCACAGCTATAGCTCTTCTCTCTTTCCAGTGGAAGCATGTCTAAAAGAAAACAGTAACAAGCAGAATATACCCTGAACCACACACAAGAAATAAATAGCTTGTTTACAGAAGAGGTTTGAAAATGACAGCTTGCCAGAGTAGAAAGGATGACTGCTGCATCTCTTTGGAGACCCCTCCTTTCACCAAGACCAGTGAGTAAGTGCATAGCGCAGAGCACAGCAGCGCACACATATGTTCAACTGCTTCAAATATGCAGGAGTCAGTACACGGATGACCACAAAGTGGAGACATAACTGCAGAGCAAAAACCTCCATTTCATTTTTTCTTTTTTTTCTCTAAAGCTGAGTCCCAGCAGAAGTAACATTTGGGAATGCTTAGCATGCTTTCAGAAATGAACATGTACTCCTGAGAGAGTATTCTCCATCTGCTCTGGGACAGACTTCAAACACCAGCTGCAGAGTCCGCCAGTGTACATTTTGAAGTTACCTCACAGTACACGCTATAAGCATTACTGCTACCTTGCAACACTTTTTCTGACAAGCTATTTAACCTAAACACCAAAGAAGAAAGACTGTTTGGTTAGAGTATAAGTGGGCCTGTGCTACTTCCACACTGGAGGAGTAATTAATAAAGCAGCGATTTGCCTGAGATGGCATATGGACAGCTCATGCCACAGCTATGATCAAAGTCCACCTAAAGCTGCATTTTTGGTGAATAATATGTTTGTCTGAAAATCTTTGAAGAACTGCAATGATCATCTTTGCCCATATTACAGAATTCTGGGGAGCTTGATAAAGTTTTATGAAAACATCCTGAGAGAATTTTATTGCAGCAGTATATGAGTGCAAGACTTTTTTAATAGGCGAGTTGTGACAAAATCTCATGTATTCCTGAAACTTTGCAATAGCCTACCCCGGAGCATGAACTTTTCATGCTGTTATTTAGTTATGCCAAAACGGGGATACTCTATGCAAAGTTCTTACGAAATACAGTTTGCATTGAGTGAAAGAAGGGTCTTATTAAGCACAAAAAGAATCATATGGATGTTACTGTGTAGTGGCTCACCACAATACTTCAGAAAAATTAATCTTTTCAGGGAAACACACAAAGCAAAGTTTGTAATCATATGTGTTTATATATCTGTACACAAGCAATTTTTGTGGGGGTATTTCCGCCAATACTTTCTCATGCACCATATTTTAAATGATTTCATGTTGTTTTTACTGAGCTTCCACTGTCAAAAGAACCAGTTTTCATGGCCAGACTGGGGCCCTCCGTTCAGCATTTTTAGAGCAGTCAGGGGTGAGGGTATGGAACTCCCATGCCTGCATTAATAAATTGCCATTTGCCTCTGCTCTACTACCTGTTGCTCCCTATGCAGCAACAGATCATAAACTGATAGTAAATCAGATCTAGTATGTTTTCCTAACTTTAGGTTTGGGCTAATCTATCTAATAGTAAAAACATCTGGTCTAGTTTTGCTTTTATTCTGGTCTATACAGCAGGAATCTGATCACCGAGGGACCAGTGGAGTCACACAAGGTCAAGTTCTGTACTTGTATGGAGTTAATGTGAAATATGTGTGAATAATAAGGGGTTTCTTTATATTTACGTTATAACATTTTTATAGGCTTAACTTAACGAACCAAACTTTGATATTAAAACAGATTTAAGGAATAAATTCCAGATAAGTGAAAAACATGAACTACAATACAGTCAAGACAAAATAAAACTGGGCATCTGGTAACAAAATTATTTTGGTGTGAGATGGGCTAGACCCTTACAAGAATTTGGCACAGGGTCTCTGTTCTAAACAACATGATCTTTAAAGAAAATTAATGCTTGTGACAATTTTGCTAGCTAAACCTGAAGAAGGGCATGCATGATGGATACCAGCGCAACTACCATGAAAAATTCAATAAAGAAACAACATTTATCATGGGAAGTTACTTATTGTTTTGTACTTAATCTGCTGAGTTAACAATACTTAGAAAGACAATTCTAATCCCATGAAATGAAAGACATGACTCACAGAATGGTTTAATTTCTGTTCTCACATGAATTTTACAGTACTTCAATGCAATTTTGAAGTATATTTCAAAATTTTGGAGAATTTTTATCAACTTGACAGAAATTATACTTTTTAATTCTGTAGTTCTTTTTCTGCTGTCAAAGCAACTAATTCACTACTTTGTTTCCTTTGTTTTAGAAATATGAAAGAATCTCAGGATCATCCTGAGGCGGCATGAGAGAATATAAAATAAAATTCTTATAGCCTCAGGGTAAAAAACCCCTTTCCCAAATCAACAGTATGTTAGGGGACTTCTACTCCCTAAAGAAATGTTACTGTTTATGCACTCCTGGCTTAAAGTTCTTTTTTCACTTGGCTGTAGGAAGAGTGCATAAAGAGCAAATTACTGTCTGCAGAAATTAATTATTGAAATAAAGTATTTTTTCTTTTAGACTACTGAAATTAGTCCACAATGACATGATGTAAAAACCAATTGTCTTGTTTGCTGTCTTTGTGAAGGTGAAATCAAATAAATAAATGAGTGGGTTTCTGGCACGAGACTTCTCTTTGATTCTACCTCTGTAGATCTTTTTGGCTTTTACTCTACTTTATGCTGTGCCGGTAGAGGGGGGAGGAAGTCATATTTGCTGTAGGTAGAAAAAAGTTTTGCTTTGACATGTTACGTTTTAAAATGCACTCTATTTTTTTCATACAAAATCTTACGAAACAAGATTTGCCTCTGCCTCGTATGACTTCAGCATTGAAAATCTTGCAATTTGGAGTAAAACACCCCACAGAACTGCAGTTGGGGTTGCACACAAACACAGTGGGAATAAGAGAGATATCTATATGCAATGTAAGCTCTCTCACATGATACAGGATGCCCCAGGCCAGGCATCCAACATCTGATTTATACCTGACCAGAATATAGACCTTTGTTTCTTACTAAAGTCACTATTTTTCTTTCTTTGTTGTGATTAAAGGTATTTCTGCCTTATTTCTCTTGCTGTAAAAACCCATTTAGTGAAACAAAAGATTATTTTTCCTTCTATATTTTCTAATATATACATGGCAACTGGGAAGCCTATAAAGCAGCCATGATTTTCAAGTTTTCTCCCTGATATAGGTTATACAACTGTCTTTCTAGTTATCATCTTGCCTCTTTTTTGATTCCCTAGCATTCAGTGCGTGACTGTCTAAAGATATGCTTTAGTCCTTGCACAAAACTTTTTCTGAATATCTAACTTTTCTGGGAAAGGTGACTTTACAGCTAGCAACTGTTCCCAGAATGGGTATTTCCTAACACCTGAATGTTGATGATCTACATGCAACAGATGGCTTCTTCAAAGATGTGTCATAGAGGGCAATAGCCAGAACTTCCTGCTATTACCAAAATACCTCTGTGAGCAATATTGGTTCAGGGTTTTCAGATTGCCCTAGAACTTGAACTTGCCACAAAGGACAAGAGGTAACAGCACACATGCTGCCTTCTTGTAAAATTCAGGAGAAGCTCTGACCTCTACTAGCAGCTGTTCTTACAGCCTCCGGATGCTATGTGCTGATTTCAGTGCTTTGTCTTCATCAGACCTGACGATGGAGGAAACCTACTATACTCACACATGTATGTTGACAACAATATGTATTTTACTAATTATTGACAAAAGCCATTATTCAATTTAATAGTATACCCTAATGGCATCAAAAATCTGAAATTTCAGAACTAACCACCTCTCTTGAGTTGTCTAAGAAATAAAATTTATATTTATTTATGGACTCCTAGCTTCATAGTCATATCAATGTATATAGGAATTGTGGCTCATGCCCTTTGATAGCTGAAATTGGCATAGCTCCATATGGTTCCGTATTAGTTATGACTATAATTACAGTGGAAGATACAGCTCACTGTACCTTAAATTGCAGCTTTGACAACTGTTATCATACGTCTGCTGCTTGTTTGATATATTACTTAAAGCAAGCCTAAGCTGGTCACACCACTACTCCCCGCTAGGCATGTTAACAGTACTAACTTAAACAAATATAATACATCACATTCAGAAGCTCTTGGGACTGCAACAAGTGATTTCCCAAGTGGAAACAAAGATTCTGTTTATATCCTTATGACATAGGCTGACTTGCTTGAGAACATCAACTGTGTAGTACAACATCTTAGAGTTAGACTGTGGGGCTCCTGAATTTTATGTTAGACAAACTTCTGCTTTGCCCTGTAGAAGCCAGTCTGATTGAGAGCATTTCCTATTTAAATATAATGTTGCAACGTAGTCTTTCCCTAAATCCTTTCCCAATTATTTTCCTGAAGAGATTTATGTCAGTATCTCTCCTAACTCCAAAACCAGAGTTATCTATGTTCTTAAGCAATGATGATTTATCCTATAAACCTAAATATAGTTGATAAAAATTGCAGATATTCTTTTCATTTACAGAAATTTTGATAGATGACAAAGAGTTGTTTAACTGAAAAAGGAGAATATATCTCCTTCAGGTGATGGAAAAGTATATAGGTATTCTTACTAGAGGTTCTGTCAAATAACATTGTTTCTCAAATTGATGGTAATTTGTTGCTTTAAGCAGTATATGAAATATATTATTAATTTAATGGTACAATAGTTCATTTAAAGATACAGGATTGATTGAGTCCTGCTAAGTGAAAAGCTGTCACATTTATGTGTTCTTGAATATTCTTACATATTAGCAAAGAAAACTGACTTTATGAATGTAAAAACCTGAGTTTCTGGTCTGCTGGCACTGGTAAAGGACAGAATAGTGTCCCTTATACAAGCAGACAAGTTACTGAAAACTCAAAAATTATTGTATATAGAATAATTTAACAAGATGTAGGAATTCTAATTTTCACTTCAAGTCTTATATGTATTCTTTTGAAAATGGAAAAATATCATGAAATGAAAGCAATGACAAAAAAAACATTGGCCTCTCCTAAAAAGTTTGCAAATATCAGAATACCTCTCTTCTTTGAGTTAACAAGAAAGTGTTCTAAATTACCTTGATTAGAAGGAAGATGAGGAATTGGAAAAGAGCACCATTCTTTCTTCATCCTTATTTCTAATAATTTTCATTTCTTTAACTTTTCTGGCCTGTTTCTCCTGCCTGTTTTCCTTTTATCTTTCTTCTAACTTTTTTTTTTTTTTTTTTTTCTGTTCATTCTATCTGCTTGGCCGAAAGGGAAATGGAAGAATTACTTTGATCATTTTAGAAAGACTTCAGTAACTTTGGGTGAAAATTCCTTTCAGTATCATTTCCATTTCATAACGGTTCCTTTAAACATTAAATATACCATCCTATATAAAACTATCAAATTCTATTCTGTTGTTCCTTGCCAAACTTTTAAAAAATAATTCATGTGTTTTCAACAAAACTTCCTTTATTTTTGATGAATCCAAAGATCTTGCCGGGTAATAAATCAAAAAAACATAACAATGATATTTAGAAAGTTTAATTTGGAAGTGTATTCCAATCCAAAGAGCCCTCTATTTTACCTAGAAGGAAGGGATTTAAGTGCAAGGTCACTTTTTATTGCCTGTATCATCAGTGCTATGATTCTAGTGTATTAATGGATTTTGCCATTTGTGAAGTAACTGGTCTCTAAAATCAATAAGTATGCTCAGCTACTTGCCATTAAAATCAATCAGTACTGTCCTTCTGACTGACGTCACATCCAACTGTAAATATCAAGTAAGCTGTCACCTGGTTTTCATTGTACTCTACCTTTCAGAAGATAGATTTCTTCCGCCTTTCAGAAGATAGATGTCTTCTCTATCACTGAACGGTAGAAATCTTCTTAATTATTTCTGATATTTCCCAACAGAATCAGGACCTCTTTAGGTGGCAGAACTGACTGTCCACTGTCCCCAGAAAGAACTAAGGCCTAATATAAAATAAATGGTCTGCAGTTACTGATGTTTTATAAATTAACATAACTGAACAAAATGTTATGAAGGAAGACTAGAAAAAAAAATATATTTGGATATGACTACATATTTTTAGATATTAACCAGTAGAATTGGCTAATATCTCATTGCTTTAGTTTTGAAAATACGCAGGTCAGTTATGCCTGGATATGACTTATTTATATTGGGATTAATTTTGGAAAAATCTCATAAATGCTCTCTGTCTAATTGCTGTATATACAAGACAAATGAGACAAATTCTGCTTCATTTATTTCATGATAAATGCAGAGAAATTAAAATTATTTCAGAGGAATTGATTTTCAACTCTTATGCCCAGAGGAGCTCTTCGTTGCTAACACGAAGAAGAAAAGAACAAAGATATTAAAATCAGCACATATAGGACTTAATCCTTTCACTTTGACACAGGGAAATGCTAATTATGTGTGTGATAAAACAGACATATAAAAGCATGCATTTCTTGAAGACAGCAGAGAGTGATAGACCTATTACTCTTGCTAAGGCCAGTGAAGTAGGTGGGATGATTGGCATTCCAGTCTGGAAAAACCTTGTGAAGAGAGAAGTCCCTGCTTAGCCTTCCCTACTTCTAGAGTTACACTAGCCAGGATTTCCAAGTGAATAAGGGTCATGCAGTATTCCTGCTTTATCCTGGCCATAGGTAGTCTTTCATCCCCATTATTCAGTAAATTAGTTCTTCTACTGGACTGGATCAGATGCAGTCCTCCAAACTGATGCAACATTGCTTTGAACACATTCATGCTAAAGCATGATTCGTTGAAGATTTGCAGTTCAGGCTTGAGTTATTGGCAAAGCAAGTCTTTTAAGGACTTTACACTCTGGGCAGAGAGTTCTATATTATTCTTGTCATTTTTAGCAAACTTGATATTTAAATAAGATGTCAGAGATAATTAAAGATGTAGTCTCCCCAGTAGGAAAAAATACAGTTAATCTATTATTTATAATCTCCATCTCAATGATATGAGAGGATCTCAGATAAATGAAGTAAAATAGCATGTAATTTGATTTTGTTTAACATTTCGCAATAGTATTTGGATCTTCTTTAATGACTCTTTGACTGACATCTACATCTGCATGTCCCTAGATGCCAAAATACCTGAATAATTTTAGAAGCTGATTGCAAAATCCATATACTGTATACATCAGGCAGCCACTTCAATAAAGTTGTATAAAATCACTTCTGAAATCAAGTATCATTCACAAAATTCCCTTCGTGGCTCACTTCTAGCTCCAAATGAAAAATGTATTATATACCTGACTGAGCCACTATTGGAATCTTATGTCACTTGAATGCGAATATTCAGCTGGAATTTGGCTGCCGCATATCTTGCAGGAAATACCATGGAATTTTTTACTAACCTGTAATTTTTAACTAACCAAAGGAGATGAAATTTCTGGTGAGCACAGAACCCTATTACACTTTCATGGAGGATAGGTACAGTACATGTTCCGTGAAGAAAGGATCATAAAACCAAAACCCAAAAAATCTTGCAAAAAATATGAGTAGTCTTGCAAATTGTGTTGTGAACTAACTGAAGATTTGAATGAAAAGACGCTAGAAATATTACTTAACTATAACATTTATGCTCTCCAGACTTACCTTTTCATTTTGAAACATTGCAAAAATCTACCAGTAACAAAAATTCAGTATATTCAGTCCAAAGCTTATAGATTGCAAATGTATTTTTTATGACTCTAAGTAGTAGATGATGGCTTCTGGCTTTCACTGAAGCTCATAGGAAGAAGATCTCTGAGGTCACTGAACTTATTCAGGAGATTTTAGTCTGTTTATTCCTCACAGACACTGAAGTACCTTCCGTATTTTAAGGGCAACAATGCTCAATTTTTGTCTTAGCAGATATTTTTGAGACTAGAAGCATATTCCTGTGATACCCAACAAGGCTTCACAATTTTTCTTCACATTGCTGTGGCACTAAAAGATAATCTTGATCAGCTTTTTGCCTTACCCTTGATATTTACCCTGATTTTCCCATGGGAATTTAATCTTATTCCAGCTAATTAAAATGAAACTAAAACAGAATTATCATTCTGAAATAGCATCATGGTTTATTAGTGTCTTTAACTGGAGCTTCCTAGCTAATTCTATGGTAAATAGTAGTGCTTGTGTGCAAAGAGACAACTGTCTCTAGAGAAACTTTAGATAGAGAAGACGTATTCCTTAGACATGTTTCTCTTCAGAGATGAAGGTACATGAAATTCATTACTTGGGCTATGTGGTGAGTCGTATTGAAGACTTCATTTAAATCAAATCACCCCATAGACTTTATAATAAATCCCATTTCAAATGTCATTTTAAAAATTATTTCAAATGTCATTTTAAAAATTATTTCTCATTGAGGCATCTTTAAGCGAGGTTACCTCTTGGCCAAAAGCTCAATTCAATACACTGTAAGAAAATACACTGTACCAGTTTAGTCATCAGAAACTATCCTTCATGAAAAATAGGTGCTTTGGCCCTTAAAGCAGCACATCTAGAATCACACCAACTCTTTCCTGTCCTGAGTGAGTTTGCTTCCGAGTTAAATTGACATATATTGCGGTTAGGGATATCACTAGAAAACTCCGCAGTTTACTACAGCCCTCAGACTACTACTCATTACTGCTCTTCCATGTGGGAGGTGACAAAGCTCCATTGTGTAGCTCAAGGGTGATTAAAAGAGACTTCATGGCCTTGAGACAGCTAGGGAGGGAATCTGGGGCCCTGGTGACTTTTTGCTCCCTCCTTCCAGTTGTGGGCAGTGACATTGGAAGAAACAGACAGACTCAGTCTACTAATACATGGCTTCATGACTGGTGTCACCATAACAACTTTGGGTTTTTTTGACAATGGGAAGGCCCACACAGCACCAGGTTTACAGGCACCAAGTGGAAGCCACCTTTTTCACAGGAGAAGGAGGGTCTTTGCTCAGGAGCTTGCAGGGCTTGTTGACAGGGCTTTAAAGTAGATGTGAATAGGGAGGGGGATAACATCAGCCCTGTGGAGAAGGATTTGGGGGTGCTGATCGGTGAGAAGGTCAACATGAACTGAAAGTCAAGAAGGCCAACCACATCCTGAGCTGCATCAAAAGAATCATGGCCAGCAGATCAAGGGAGGTGATTCTTACCCTCCACTCTGCTCTCATGAGACCCCATCTGGAGTATTGTGTCCAATTCTGGAATCCCCAACATAAGAATGGTATGGAATTATTAGAAAGGGTCCAGAGGAGGGCCGTGAAGACTATCAAAGGACTGGAACACCTCTGCTATGAGGAGAGGATGAGAAAGTTGGGGTTGGTCAGGCTGGAGAAAATAATGCTCCAGAGAGACTTTATAGCAGCCTTCCAGTCTCTGAAGGGGGCCTACTAGAAAGCTGGGGAGGGACTTTTTATAAGGGTATGTAGTGATAGGACAAGGGGGAATGTTTTTACATTGGAAGGGGGAAGATTTAGATTAGACATTAGGAAGAACTTCTTCATGATGAGAGTGGTGAGGCACTGACACGGATTGCCCAGGGAAGTTGCAGGTGCCCCATCCTTGGAGATGTTCAGGATCAGGTTGGATGGGCCCTTAGGCAGCCTGATCTAGTGGAAGGTGTCCCTGCCCATGGCAGAGGGGTTAGAACTAGAAGATCCTTAAAGTTCCTTCCAACCCACACCATTCTATGATTTTATGATCCTATAATTGTATACATATATTAATTTGTAATTGTTATTATTAACCACTCAGCATTAAAGAATACATTTTTATATTTTAGGGCATTTTATTATTATTTTACGTTTTTTGTTTTTCACATCTTAAAGTCTGTTTGATCTTGTTTAGTTTATTATCTACGTTGGAATTGCTTTGCTTTTTGAAGCACAATAGGTACTATGTGTTATTGTGTAATTTAATTTTCTCTGGTCTTGATGAATGGTTTAAACTGCTCGGAGTTTTCATTATGTTTTGTGGTTTGTTAGGGTTTTTTCTTGGTTGGTTGGGGTGTTTCTACTAGTGTATGCTTCTTCCTCAGTTGCTTTCATTCACTCACAATCACTTTATTAATTTACTGTTAATTAATTAATGTATCTCTTTAGAGAATAACTCTTTTGGAGGCAATCCAACTCATATTAATAGTGGCCTACCCACTGTAATTAAAATCAATCTGCAGTCCTTAATGCAGTAATTCCTATCTCAACTAGAAATACTGGATCAGTAGGCAGGCATAATTTAGTTCATGAAAGGATAAAGAACTTCATGCTCTTTCATTTTCATACCTAGTAGAACAGTGGAAAGAATAAACTTTATTTTCAGCATTATAATCCATGGTTACTAATAAATTTTTAACTCATTCGGGGTACATTTCAAAGAAGAAAAGAAATTGGAAGAGTGAAAGAAATGGTTGTGCAAGTGCTTGCTCTTGCTTCAGTGAAAGGAACATTCAAATGCAATGGATTCTTTCTAAAATGAGTGTCCAGGCAGGTCTTAAAGATGTCCTGTACAACTTTCTCCAATGTTATTTGTTACCTATCACTTAAGTGTTTCTTGATCACTTTACAGGTTTAAGAATATTGGTCCTTGTGTCCTTGTTTACAAAAAACAAAAAAAAAATTGTAATTTCATACAGACTTCTCTTTTTCTTGCAATAAGCAGATCAGACACACACACACACATAAATTTAGAATTCCAGTGAACTGTGCCATATAACTTCCTTAAAGCATGTTAACTTGTAAGTAACTCTATAGACTTACATCCTCTTGATTCATATCTGCATAAATTAATGAGATGCAGATTGTTAAAATGTGTGTTGGGTTTTATTATCCTTGGCACATTCTGGTTTTTCTGCTTTCAGTTGTCTTGTGCCTTCTTGATTCATGTTGCTGGGTCCAGGTTCTCAAAACTATTTGTATGCTTGTCTTTATTGCTTCTAGAGTAAAAAGAGCCATATAAAATCAGGCCAAAGATCCATCTAGATGAGAACAGTCTCAGGTAGTGACCAGGAGCCAGTCTGATGCTTACAAAAAGACTGTAAGCTCAGGCAAATAGAGAAGTTTCACTTCTCCATTTCTGGCAATAAGGATCAATAAACAAGAGGTTGTATCCAGATAATAAAATTTAGTAGATTCTGTTGTTCAAAATCCCCACAATTATATTAAGCACAGTGTGCACAATTTTAATAATACTTGTTCTAAACATATTGCCAGTAATCTAACTGGGGCCAGTGTCCCTTCCATTTTCTCTTTATTAAATGAACATCTATCATACTCTTCTGTCACCCCTTTTTCAAAATACAGAGTCCTCATCTTAGTTTCTCCCTACCTGAAAACATAACTCTCATCTAGTTTCCTACTTTTTAATATACTTTTGTCTGATAGTAATATATCTCTCTTGATACTGGGGACTAAGACTGCTCACACTGTTCAAGCAGGCATTTAAGTACTCTGAGGTTTTGGGCTGTAGACCATATACACTTACTGATTTTGCATCAAGTCAATGGAATCAGACTTTAACAACTTGCAACAGTCTAAATTTATTAAGGGCTTGAAGACAAAGAAGGACTGAAATAAAGAGCAATCAGGCTTTGTCATGATGAATGCCGTATTCAGTCAATGCTTTTATATGAATTAAGTCTAGCACGTTGACTTGCATGTTTAAATTTGTGTCCAAAATAAGTGCTTTGTTGGACTGAGTCCCAGAAATATGCCTTCTTGAAAGAGCCCAGAGAGGTTCATCATCAAAAGTTCACTGCTTATAGAGATGCTGCCTAAACTTCGCAGTGAAACTCTGCTCACTTTATCCTTGAACTTGTGTATTCTGTTTCACCATTTGGAAACTCTCTCAAAATATTTTTTTTAAGCAATTATTCAGATATTATTGCCTTAAATGTCCTGCCATGGTTATCCTCTTTTAGTAGAATCTCTAGCTAGTTATAGCTGACATCTTACTTCTGCTGTTTCAAGTTGCAAACCATTATTTTCCTTTGTGATCCATTTAGTGCCTTAAATAAATATTTAGAAGTTTTTATCTTTAATATAATATTTAGCATTTAAAATTACTTTCCTTCCCAAACAAAAGTCCCCCCACACTTACATTTACTTATAATCTTCCTTTCTGTACTGTGTTTAATATCCTTTCCCCCCTCATTGTCTCTTTGGGAACAGTATATTTTAAAAATATCTGAAATCAAGATTTGCTCAATGTAATCTTCAGGGTCAGAAATAGTGTAAAGAAGTCGCCTGTTCTTGCAGATTTTGTAGCTCACTTGCACGATACAGTATAGAGTATTTCTGCCCACAGATCTAACTGATATACATGAAGACAAAACAAAGGCTAGCCTAAAAATGTTCTTTTCTATTACTGTTAATGCTTCTGAAAGTACAGAAGAAATAATGGACCTGGTAAATCTAAAGACTAACATACTTTGCTCTTTCAATGAGATATAGTGAAGGAGCAAATCAACTTTTTAGGGTTAGAAGCCTCTTGAGCCTCTTTTTTTTAGTCAGTCAACATATTTCCTCGCAGCATTCGTTGTCTAAAACTTGATTGCTGCCACTTTTCACCTTCACACAATCAGTTCGTCCTTAGTTTAATGCAGTTTTCTATTTTGCCTTTCTTGACTAGTGTATTTCTGACCTCTTGATATTCACCTGAAGCATCTTGTAAACTATCTTAATAACAAAACTACTTCCTAAAAATATGAGAATGAAGAAGGCAACACTTGAAGTGAATGAAGAAGTGTAAGTCCAGTGTTAAGAAGTTTTAAGTCCAGTAGTGTACAGTTGGTTTTAATTCTTTTCATGACTGTCATTCAGTTGTAAAACCCCACAGGAAGAGCTACTTTTAGTCTTTTTTTAAAATCAAAAGTTGTGCCTCGAAATAATTAGAATAAATTTCAACTTAATGAAAAAATGAAAGAAAAACACCCTTCATAAGAAACTCTTGAGTTCTGCAACCACTCTAGCAAGTCCTAGTCCTCCTTTCTATACACTGTTTTTCTGCTAATTTTATTATCTTTCTTCATCTGTTTCATTTGGTGAAAAAGTAATCATAAACAAGTATATATTTAGGAGCAGAGGATAACTCTTTGGAGAAGAAGGAGAGCTATTTGGTCCCGTGGAAGTCCTGAATCAGCAGCTAATTTTCACTTGCAAAAATATGAATCCCTTCAGAAAAGGAAAAGAAATGAAAGCCAGAGGCAAACAAGACGGACTCTCCTTGGAAAATTTTAAAATATGTATGCAATAAAATAGAATTCTAAAATTGAGTGGAAACATGCTATTCATCTGTTGGTGCATTTAAGGTTAGACTGGTACAATCATTTGGTCTAAAAGCAAAGGTATTAGTTAAGCAACGTAATTAGTAGAGTGCAATATCTCGCAGGGATTAATAACCAGCTGAGACGAGCCAAAGACCACCAACGTAGTAAAAAGCAAACCCATACAATCATCAGTCCTCAAGATATTTCTTACACTTGTGGTATTGTGTTGTTCTAAGCTGAAAACAAGTGAAGAATTTATTTTCCTGTCGACACTTCTCATGTATTTTGTAAATACAGTGGATTAAGCTTTGCCATAGCTTTTCCGGTCAGAAAAAATTAACTTCACGTTTTAGATGAAGAAATAAACATATTTAATTTTGGGCTTTTATTATCAGGAAGTTTGATCTTATATATGTAGATGGAAAACTCCCAAAGATGATACAGAAAGTCCATTCGAGGACTAGTAGTACATCCCGACACATGTCCTGTTTTTTTTCTCTTAACTTAAAACTTCAGTTGATATAATTCATTTCTTTCAGAATCTTTCTTAATTAATTGCTACTCTAGACATTAACTGAAAAGTTTCCTATATCACCTTGGAACATCTTAGTCACTATTTAACACTAAACGGTACAGACTTAGAATGAAAATTAGTTGAATAGACATCATGCGTTCAGATAAGTCAGGTAACCACCAGAATGTTAGAACCACTGTAATTGTAAAGCTTATATGGAATAAAACTTTGGTAGAGAAAAATATATTTACAGTTCTTCTGGTTCTTTGGTTGGGCAGCTTTATTATGAAGCAATGGAGAATCGGGACATGGTAATGAGATTCCTAGAAGACAAAAAGTGCCAATTTACATAAGGAAAAGGGAGATGAAAAGGAGGTATGGTCTAGTGAAAAAAATCCACATGCATTAAAACAAAGAATAAAGAGGAACTGTCAACTTGCAATGATCAACCTAGACAGATAGAAATTAATTGTATTTTGTTTAAGAAACTGCCTCTGCAGCCTTGGTCAATTTTAAAAAGCACATGAGAAGATTTTTCAAACTGGCTTTCCAATTACCTTGGATGGCAGGCACAGTGCTTTGAAACAGGGTTTCTTTTAAAATGGTAAATGCAACCAATTCTGACTGACAATGTTTTCAAAATTCACAACATGGTGTTACTGGTCAACATAACTCTAAGGAGTGCACCAAAAGAAGCTTTACTTTCTTTCAAAGAATAGGAAGACAGGAATATCACAAAAAACTGGCAAAACATTATTATTTAAGGGAAACTGAATGAAGACGTAGAAAAGAGGTAAGGGCTTGCCCAGGAGGAAAACAATTTTGCTTGCAAAATTAAATATGAGCCCTTCTAAGCAACAATATAGAGTGCCTTGGAAAATTTACTTCTGACATTAGAAAATGTACTATCCTGAGTTTTTTTATTGGACCTCATGGTATGTGTGACACTGTGGAAAGTGTAAATCATCTGTCAGAATTGCTAGGCAACAGACTTCTGCCTTTGGGATGACTGTGTAAGGAACGATAGTATAACACTTTCCATCGTTTTTTTCATTGGTTGTCTGAGTTGTCTTTTTTAGCTAGTAGGAAAGATATATAGGTGGCCTTCTATAATGAAATAAAAGTTTTCTGCTTCAGCCATATTGTTATTACAATGATCTTTGATTGAATTTAATTCTCAAAAAGCTTATACTTTCTAATTTAACTTCATATTTTATAAATGTTGTCAGAATAACACCACTGATTCCTTGAAATCTGGTGTTCCCTTAGAGAGGTGATAGAAAAACTAAAAAAACCCCAAGGAATCATGAAGACAAAGTTCTTTAACAACATTTTAAGAAAACTTACAAGAAACAGAAGAACAAATAGTAGCCTATTTTTTACATGATATTTTAATGTATATATTTATATTAAATACAATGTGATTTGTTGCTAAGTTATGTTGCTATCACTGCTGCCTCTTCCTGGGCAAAAGGGACAATGGCATTTTGTAGTACAACACTATCTCTCTTATTTATGTCGTCTTAGATGCATTATCAGAAGATTGAAGTTTTAGGCGATATGCATGATTTTTATTTAACTAGATATTTGCCCACTACCCTGGTACAAGGACTTCAATTAACTCTTTTGTATTTTATGGTCCAAGCAATGCAACTTTTTGCCTACTTCTCTTGTGGATATGTCCATATCCAGCAGTTCTTCCCAGTTTCCTCTCACACATGCTTTCATTTCTGCACTGTTTTTTGTGTTTTGCTTGTCCATGCTATGATCTTCCTATTCCTGTTATACATTTCACTTTCTGACTTTATTTTTATGTTCCCTTATAGACTGCAACTTTAATTAGAGTAGTCTCAATTTCCCTCAGCTTTTTTCTTTTCTGTCATGCTTCCTTGCACATTTCTCCGTGCTTTCATTCTTCTATTTTTCTTCCCCTTACACTCCTTAGTTTTTGAGCTGTGAGTGGGCATAATCACTGATCTTTACCCAAAATCTATTGTGTTGGAAACAATACTAAGAAACTGGTATGTCCTATTTACCAAGAAAATGGGTCATTAATGCAATAATACTGATAATAATTTAGAAAGACATTAATGAGCGTCCTGTGGGTAACTTCATAACAGAGTCTAATGTTTACACCAGCATCTTCATGTGTAGTTCTCATGAAAAGGGAAGTAGTAAAGTTCCCTTCTTTAATTTATTAACATAATCAAATGTGAATTAATGCATTCACTGAAATTGAATGTGGAAATGTGGAATATTATCTGCTAGAAAAAGAATAGACAGATATTGTAGGACTATTACATCTCTATAACTGTAATCCCAGGCAAATGCCATCATTATTTATCATGATTTTGCAGTGTCTTACAATAATGTCTTACAACAATGACTGTAGTTGTATTACCAGCACTGATTATATGGATGGACTTCATATTATGTAATCAAAATCACAACTCAGAGAAACACATCCAAGCAGTTCATTAAATCATTACATATCAGGAAATCTAGATTTCAATCTTGACCCAAACCTGTCCAAGACTTTCTATAGATTCTTCTACCATGAGATGAAACAAACCCCTTCATTTGTTGATTTTGTAACTTTTTTCAAGGTGGCAAAAAATATCAAGTGAGTGTTGAAACCAGTGAGAGTTGCTCAACCTCCACTATACTCCAAGAATTAACACAAAAATAACAAGTCCTGTCTTCTCTGAACAACAGCTAGCAAATATTTTAATTAGAGGTTTCAGATTTCACTAAGAGTATATAATGAGTGTTTAGGACTAGATGCAGTTTGTAATGTCATGCATCATGACCATCAAATCAGCAGGTGCCACCACATGACTGAGAAAAAAACCCTCAAGACTAATTAAGAGGGAGGCACTTCATACTTCTATACTAGTTTTCTTTGCAGCTAGAAAGGAAATATTTCAAAAAGTATCACAGTGAATGGAAGTACAATAAATATCGATTTTTGTGCAACATAGCTATGTTTTTTTCACTAAAAATTAAAGATATATAATTACACCATTTTGCCTTAAAATGTGAAAAACACAAGAAATGTTTTAGGAAACAAATCTGAACACTCATCAAAAAAACAATTCACATTATTAATTATAAGTTCAGAGGTCAGTAAATAATGCACTTTGTGACAAGAAAACCAGGTTTAGATTTTCATGTTTCCACGTTTAGACATAGTGGCTTTACATTTACACAGCCTGTTAAGGAAAATATTTGGATCTAGGGATTAGCAATCAGATTCAAGTTGTCATGACTTTACCAAAAGAACATCAGCGTATTCTTCTAAGCTTGCCTGTTTCATTATGCTTTGGAAGCACAGGATGCATTATTATTCTTATAAAAATGGAAATTAGCATTTCCTTTTGTCCTGCTCTTACTTTAGCTACTAATACTTGCTCTTACTGAAAGGCAGCATGGCCTAATTAGTAAAGCATTGTAGAAAGTGTTTTTCTCACTCAAGACTGAACACTGGCCAGAATCTTGCTCATTTATTTAATTTATCTTATCATCTTCAAATGATAAGATAAAGATGAGTTCAAGATGAGGAACTGCATATTTGTACTGCATTTCTGTACAAACCTCAGAGATTATTAGAAATTCTATCTACTGTATTAGAAAAAAACTTGTCCTGTAGCTTATATAATCATCTAATACACAATGATTTGTGGGCTTATTGAAGAAGAAAAAGTCATCCGAGTCAGGTAGCTCTTCACTGCAGTCATTTCACATACAGGAATATCTGTAAGAAGGAGAAATATCATCTCTTTTCCTTTGTTACAGTTTCTAAGAGAAACACGCAACTTTTCATTTGTGTCCTCTCATACCTACTTCTTGGGCTTTCGAGGACTTTTTGATTTCTTTCTCAGGAGGCAGAAGCTGCAATAAGTCACATCTGTAATTCCTGCTCTTACAGTTGCTCCAGAGTGAAACATCACAGATGGTGCAGCTTAGTAGACGATTCCTTAGACATTTAGAGAGAGGCTCCTTTTGTCTCCTTATTTTACTTCACAAAGTTGTACCAACTTTGGTTTAGGTGCCCCACCCTGAGAAACATTCAAGGACAGGTTGGACAAGGCTCTCAGCAAGCTGACATAGTTGAAGATGTCCCAGTTCATTGCAGGGGGTTGGACTAGATGACCTTTAGAGGTCCCATCACCCCAATTTATTCTGTGATAAACAAACTTCTCTACTTTTGGTTGACAGACAGCCAACGCTGTTCTCAACTTCAATGAAGTCTGTTATTTTAGATTAAAGACACTCTTCATGGCCACTGTTAAACCCATCTCTCACAACTTTAACAGTTTTTCCTTTCAATATTGTTAAAATAAAAAATACGTTTTGCTAAGGTATGAACTCCCAAGACATTGTTGTAGTCACAAAGGCTAATGTGACCTAGGAGAGTCTACACAGTGAAATGATGAACAGAAGTAAAAACACACCTCCCTGACTGACACTGTTCCAGTGGCTACTGAAAAGTTCAACCACCTCTGAAGCCCAGAATCTGTTTTGGGAAAGGGCCGTGAGAACGTCCAAATGATTATTGAAAGTGCCTTGCAAATAAAGATTGAATGAGGTCAATTTAATTGGCTTATCGAAAGAAAACTGTTAAAGTGTGACTTGTTGACCATTCTTTGCCAGTAAATATATCTACAGGGGAAGTAGAAATTTAACAGGAGCTTACATGAATTTGGTAAACAAGTATAAAAATAGTCAGCATGTCAAATTTCAACCTGAAATCTAGCTTATAATAAATCACATCTAACAGGGATAGGTGCCCATAGGAAAAGTGCATAAGTGGAGTCCTCATTATAGTAAATATTTTAACCATGGTAGGGTGTTTTTCTATATGTTTCATCCTAATTTATGCAGCAATTAATTCAGGAAGGTTATAAGTCCCATATTATGCAAAAGGACAAATCAGATGATCTTAATATCTCTCTCTGGCTTTTGGAATACATCATCTAATTAACAGTTACTCTGAAACTCCAGAGTCTAAACGCTTGTTTCCCTTAAGAGCATTTATACTAATTTCCCTTTTGAGTTCACATTTGTTTTTTTGAGTTGTTTTCATTGCAGGCATAGATATCTAGAATGCACACCAGCAGTGTTATATGCAGCTATGCTACTTGCTGAACTTGGTATATTACTGATTCTTGAAAATAAATTGATGCTCTGATGATAAAATTCTGTTCCAAATGTTCAGAAATGTGGAAACAGCAAAAAAATAACTCTGCAGGGGAAGCTACAAGTTTACATTTTTACTTGGTTTAAGCAAGGTCTAACAATGTAGTAATTTGCCACGTGTATTCAATATGCAGAAAATGCCAATCCATAATTGTAAACAAGATCCTGCAAGTCTAATTCCAGTCATAAATATTTGAACAAGCAATGGAAGTCTTTTCAAAAGTTGAGGTTTTTTTCACAGTTACACACATTAGCACTTCTCAAAGTACTTCCATTTCAGAATTACAACACAACTGGAGTTAATACACCTGGACAAAGCTGACTATTTTCCCATAACATTAATTAAAGGACAATTGTGACAACTCTATGTTATATAACAACTATGGCTAAGGGAAAAAGATCCTTTCCAGTAGTCAGAAACATCCAGTCTGTCATTCTTTTTAATAGTACAGATACATATATGAAAATACTAATATTTGTAAGCAATTAATGTCTTTTCCAATGGATATTTTGAGCCCATATTGATTTGGGTAAATTTGTTTCTGCTCAGGTCAATAGTGATAAATGACGTGTTCTGTATGATGTGGCTCAGTACTTTGAATTAAATGATTGTATTTATTGGTAGTTAATTTGTAGACAGAGATGTTACTACATTTGACATAATTTTCTAATAATCTGTTAAAATTTCTTAAATTAATTTAGAATTTTTTAAAATGGAAGCAATTTTATACATTAAAATTGCCGAATTTTCCTAAATGACTCAGCAGCTTCCTTTCCACCTTCCTTTGAGGCAGTTATTATTAATCCATAGATTTGCCTGTTTGTATCCTATGAAATTGTGCTACTAGTTTTTGTAATGTAGACAAAGGCATACTGGTAGCATAGGATTTATTATTGCTTTCGACCTCTGTCGAGATATTAGGACTCCAACAATGAATTGTGCCATTACTTCAAATGAAGTCATAGGAGCTACAACAGTCAGATCAAACTCAAATTGCGCAAACCCAAGATTTTTTCCAGATTTTGCAGTAAACCCAGTCCAAGCATTAGATCGCTATGAAGTCACAGAATACTACAGATCCACCTGATTCACTTTCTTATCACCAATTAAAATGTTATGAATAAGAGATAATGAAAAATATGCAATAAACCAGAATATAGCTCTTGTTGGACTACACACCATTACACGTCATTGTGGAGAATAAGATAGTGACAGAACAGCCCTTCCTCGCTTGTGGGCAGTTGTGTTTTTAAAAAAGAGAATAAATTATTTTTTCTGTGGCAGTCAAGTAGAAGGATAGCTTTTTTGAAATTAATGTTTGTGTAGTGAGTGCTCAAAGTGAATTAGTGCCACACAAGGAGAAATGTTTCAATGCAACATCTAAAATCAAACAGGAACAGTAAGTATTTGCATCGACCCCAGCTGTGGAGTTTTGGTGGTGAAACTAAAGGGCAAGAAGGAAATGCACAAGCAGTGCAAGCAGGGATAAATATCCTGTGAAGAGTATAGGGATGCTGCATGGTTGT
The DNA here is from genome assembly GCF_017976375.1 of Cuculus canorus. Classification (NCBI taxonomy): domain Eukaryota; kingdom Metazoa; phylum Chordata; class Aves; order Cuculiformes; family Cuculidae; genus Cuculus; species Cuculus canorus. Next base: position 60,761,823 of record NC_071405.1, on the reverse strand, counting down.
GTAGTGATGGGGGCAGGAAGACCAAGGTGTGGATGGAGCTGGACTTGGCAAGGGGTAGAAAGAATAATAATAAGGGCTTCTAAAGGTATGTTAGCCAGAAAAGGAAGGTCAAAGAAAGCATGCACGCTCCTCATGAACATGATTGGTACACTGGTAACAATGGACTTTGGAAAAGGATATGGTACTGAACAAAATTTTTGCCTCCAAGTCTATGGGACCTGACGATATACATCAGAGTCCTGAGGTAACTGGGTGCTGTATTTGCCAACCCACTCTCCATGATATTTGAAAAGTCATGGCAGTCAGGGGAAGTCCCTGGTGACTGGAAAAAGGGAAACACTGTGCTCATTTTCAAAAAGAGCAGAAAGGAGGACCCCAGGAACTACCAGCTTGTCAGCTTCACCTCTCTACCTGGAAAGATCATGGAGAGAGGTTATGCTAAGGCACATAGAGGACAGGAGGTGATTTGAGACCACCAGCATGGCTTCATCAAGGCTAAGTCCTGCCTGATCAACATAATGGTCTTCTATGATGGAGAAACAACATCACTGTACAAGGGATGAGTTATGAATGTCATCTATCTGGACTTCTGCAAGGCCTTTGACATGGTCCCCCACTAGATTCTTTTCTCTAAATTAGAGTGAGAGGAACTTTGTGGATGAACTATTCAATGGATCAGGAACTGGTTAGATAGTAGCATCCAGAGAGTAGTGGTCAATGGCTCTGTGTCCATACAGCGATGATTTTCAAGTGGTGTCCCTCAGGAATGTATATTGAGACCAGTACTGTTTGGTGTCTTCATCAATGACATAGACTGTGGAATCAAGTGCACCCTCAGCTAGTTTGCAGATGACACCAAGGGGAGTGATACAATTGACACCCCTGCAGGACAAGATGCCATCCAGAGGGATCTGGACAAACTGGAGAAGTGGGCCCCTCTAAGCTTCATGAGCTTCAACAAGGCCAAGCTGACAGCTTGTCACAGTGTTCCTCAGGGCTCAATTTTGAGGCCAGACCTATTAAATATCTTTATCAGTGATGTGGATGATGGGATTGAGTGCTTCCTTAGTAAGTTTGCAGATGTCACCAAATTGGATAAGAGTGTTGATTTGCTCAAGGACAGAAAGGCTTTGGAGAAGGATCTGGACAGGCTGGATCAACGACACCGGGTTAATTGTATGAGTTTTAACAAAGCACTTTGATCACAACAAGACGTCCCTTCCTATTGCAGGGGCATTGGACTTGCAACGCAAATTATTGTCTGTTCCTATGATTCTATTTACAGTCTTCTAATACAATTGAAAAATCATTTTCCAATAGCCTTGAGAAGAAATTCTGGCACAAATTTCTTCTAGTCAAATAGTGCGTAATAATTAACTTGCAAAAAATTTTTAATCTTAAACAATTTTAGAAAGGTAAGATATTTTTGGTTTACCAGATATTTATGGTTTAAAGCCTATATTAATTCTTTAGAAAGCACAAAGAGGGATCACAGTTATTTATTTCCTCTAAAACAGGTTTCCTGTTTTTACCTTCAGGACCAAAGGAATGCTGTCTAATCTTTCCCATTTCACAGACATCAAAGAAAGAAGTGGAGGCTCCTTTAGAGATAACGACAAAATCTCCTCTGAATTCCATGAGACTAGCTTTTTTTCTGTCTGCCTTCATGCAAATTGCTTGCACTCCAAATTTTATTGGTAAAAAATACAGTGGAGAGAAATAGAATGCATAAATTATGAAAAATATACATTTTACGCATAGATATAAAAACCAGATAAAAATTACTGTTTGACAGTCCTATAAAATACATTCTTTATGCATGCAAGGGCCTATTAATTTGCTCAGTGTTCTTTTAGCTGCTGCTGAAAAGCACATTATAGCCAATCAGATATTTTCCCACAAGTTTCAAAATAGAAGACAACTTCTGGAAAACTATTGTATACAGAAAGCATAGTGATTTTTTTTTTTAAATTTATAAATATAGAATATCTATATATAGATGTTATTCTCCATTTTTACCAACAGCCCTACACAGGTATTATTTTAATGTAGAAGACTGTTTTTAAACAAGCAGTAAATTAACCCAGCCCTGCGAGTGCTCAGTATTTTATCCCTGCTGGAAATTTTCTGAGATAAAAATCAGAAAGGATACAGAATTGTGGCTGTGGCGTTTTTGAACTTCATTTTTAAACCTCAGTTTGATCATCAGAATGCAATAACTGATGTAATTTTTCTTTTTGGAAGCCTACTTTTACGAAGGCTGAGTCTGGGTAGATAATCCTTGAGTGTGATGACAGGGTTTTGCTGCTGAAGGACAAGGAGTGAGAAAGGGTTGCAGTGCATAATGAAAGTCTGCATGTTATGATTTTTCTAAATAGATATAACTCATACACTGACCTGTCACTGAATGAGTAACACACATGCTTTTCATATCCAGTCAAACTTTAAGAAGAATGAAATATGTTTGCTAGTATCAACTCGCCCCAGTAGACAGTAATCCACATCACAAGAAACACTTAATTGAGTCCATTTGGCAGTTGCTGCTCAGCAGGGGCCTTGTAATGAAATAACATGTAATAACATACCTCTCATCCCTACAGAGACTGTCCCTGCAGGTCAAGGTTGGGGTCACTGAAAGGGTAAGGTCAGGTAGCTTACGTTGTAGCTGCTATTGCCACATCAAATTCCATCTTTTTTTTTTTTTTTTTTTGCAACAGAGAAAATTAATTTTATAGACTATTTTCTAGGTTTTAAATCTCTCAAAGACTTTTTTTGTCCTATTTCCCTGCAAAACCTCTGTAATATTAGAGCAGGACATTATCACTAAAAATTGAATATCCTATAAAAATAGATTAATGTTTTGTATTTATTTGCTAAACAGATCCTAATGGATAAGTCTATGATTTTTTTTTGTAAATTACTTGTATTTATTGTATATTGTACAAATTAAATTGTAAATTACACAAAGACTTTTCCTGTCAGTGAAGAGAACAGTAGTTATATTGTAGAGTAGTGGAATAGTGGAATAGTGGCTTGGTTTGTAACTAAGCCACCAGAGTACTTAGAAGGTGCTAGATAGTTCACAGGAAAGGCTGAGCACTTTTAGTTAGATATTTTGTTTCAAGAGATCCAAAGAAAACCTAGTGAAAGAAAATGAGCTTTACATTTCCACTCTGTGATACTGTTGTGGAATAATAAAATATTCTTAGGAAAACAGATAAGTAGTAAGAAAATTTTTTTCTGTCATTGGCCATAATGAAGCAAAACTTCTTTCTTTTTCTCTGCTTTGACTTTGTAGAGAGCTTTGGCAATTATATTAGGTGTTCTGGATTGCCTACTTCTCTGAAAATCGGCATCTAAATTACCAACAAGGATATCATAGAATCACCGTAGAATCACAGAATCACCGTAGAATCATAGAATCACCAGGTTGGAAAGGACCCACTGGATCATCGAGAAAAAGAGAGTTGGCCCACCCAGCTCTCAATCAGGCATTTCTAGTCAGCAGAATAGCTTCTACACTTACTTTCCAGGCATAATATTCTGGTTCTAAAAGGCTTCCGAGAATTAATTACTTATTTTTAAGACATAACAGGGATTTTTTTTTTTTTTTAGCCTCTAAACCAACACAGACAGTGCAGCCAGAAGCCTTGACTGCTTTGTCAGATAGTGGTTTTTTGTTTGCAAGGCATCACATGCAAGCATCTGTGCTCTGCTGCTCTGTCCACAATAATTTCGGAAAGATGCTATTTTACCGTGTGTACAAAGAACAGTATATATGTACACTGGTTGACTGGGTGTAACAGGATTTTGGTAAGCAACAGTGAGAGTTCACTCAAGGAGATCAGCAATAGCTTAAGGAAACAAGCCAAAGAAGGAGTGACAGGTATTATCAGGAGGTGGCAGATGTTGCTAGTATGAACCAATAGATCTAGCTTTGGTTTTGATATGGAAAAATAAACAACTTGACAAGGACTTTTCCCATTTTGCAGAATGTAATCATGTTGGAAATGGTTCAGATCATATTGTGTAAGATTTAGAAGAGTGTATCTTCTGAAAAATTAATTTAAATTATAATTTAGTGTCATTATTACAAGGAAATGAAGAAAAGACCAGATATGGGCTGAACTGTCAATAAGACACATGGACTGTATCAAATGTTTTTCCTGTGCTATGGCCATTCATGATAGATGCAAAGGGAAACATTATTCTTCAAATGCCTATAGGAAAATCAATCTCATTTAAAAATGAAAAAAACCACCCCGAATGACATTTGAAAAATACAGTTATTTATTCACTTTTTAGTTTACAGGACTGTGTTGATTCAAGTGGCCAGTGAGGTTAGGGTTAACAGGGGAGAATGATGCAGTTCTTGTCAATTCTCTCCATCTACGTAAAAATGTGTAACCATAGCCAAATTCTACCTTAGGATATAACTCTAGTTAAATCTCAATTTATAGAAATAATTAGATCAAATTAGATCATGGAAAGTTTAATTAACCAGGCATAGTTTTGAATTAAAGTCGATTTTCTGTGGAAATTGGAAAAGGCCTAAGTAATTCAGTACTCATTATTCCATGATTTACCATCAAGCATCATGGGGGCTATAAGTCAGAATATATGAAAAATGCAAAGAGGGTGTCCACTCCCCAGTATTTTAGGCTGTATTTGGATGTCCTGTGGCTCCTCTGGAAAAAAAAAAAAAACAAACAGTTTTGCAATGTTCAAGAGAGTGCATGAGGCCAGCTTTCAACAGGGCAAAAGTTCATTTTTTCCATTAAGTATGTTCCAAATTTCATGTCGTGGTTCTTTAACATACCCCCACCATAAAACATAATTTAGCATAATTCTTACTTTTTTATATTTTTGAAATATGCACATAATCTACTACTAATAGGAAAGGGACCATTATGAAATATTTCACCCAATGAAACAGTGTCTAATTATAATCACTTCTATTAGCATTCATTGTGATAAATTAATTTGTATTAATGTGGATAATCTTATCATTTGGTCAGAATTTGGAATTAATTTCCACCTAATATAAAGAGTTATTTATTATCTGAAGAGCCTACTTAGCTTTCAAAGTTGCTCTTAAACATAAATTACCACCCTATTATACAATCTGTAAACAAGCACAAGAATCGTCTGTAATACACTGCATGATTCAGCATGACCCCTTTTATGCAAGTTCCAGTATTTTGTAAGGTTCTGAGGTTCCTTACTACCCATGAGTAATTCTTACACAGGGAAGTAATTTCAATAAGAGCAAAAAGATTAATAAAAAATGATTCAGTTTATCTTGTCCCAAACCTTTTTTGTGCAATCAGAAAATTTGAAGATATTCTATATATATTTTAAATATCTATCTATGGTGCTTCTGTTGAAGATTTTTTGTTTACGTAAATGGGTCTAACAGCACTGATTTTAATGGAAATATATGCACAAAAGCTGTTAAAGAACAGGTTCTACAATGTGTTTATGAAAATACATTGAGAGAGAGATTGTGGGACAGACTTTACCTTTCTGGCTTTTGTTTGGTAATACACTAGGAATCAAATTCCTTTGCTGAAATCCACAGGGCTTGTTACAGATGAAGGCTTTGGTCACTATCAGTAGTGGTCTGGTTGCTAGGAAAGTAATATTGAGATTACTTTCATTTTAATGACTGTGAAACTCTTTAAAACATCCATCCATGCTTTTGGGGGAAGTGAGCAATGTCCACCAAAGTCACAAGATTTATGAGGGATGTCCAATTCAATTTCGTTAAGAAAAAACTTTTAAAGAAATTGTTTCTCTGCCTTTAAGATGAAAACCACATGTGAGGAAAAGTATTTTTTTCAATTGATGCAGCTACTGACAAACAAAGTTTAAATAAGAAGTGTTATTTATTATTTATCCATCATATTTACAGAATTAATTAGAAAATTTTGCTTTCATGATACTTACTAGGAAATGTAAGCGAGTTCTAGTCAGTATTTCAGAATTCAAACTCAGCTTTTTTAACCCTTCAGAAACATAAATTACTCTAGATAATTATGCTAAAAATACTGTAATTCAAGTCCCCTGTCAGCCTAAGATCTTCTCTGTTTTTTAGAAAGAGATGCCAGGTCCTCTCACAGGATAAATCTCAGTGCTCCGCTAATATCTCTGAGGTAACATGCTGAAAGGCTCTATTGTATAATTCCAGATTGCCCATGATAAGACACTGTTTTTATAGCTTCAGATATGTGAAGTGTGAAAAGTCCTTTCCAAATTTCTAATTGTTTTAAAATTAATCTTAAGTTGGTCCCAACTGTACACTAAATTGAGCAACAAGATGTGCAGTCAACTGAGGATACACATGTACGTGTGAGTTCAAAACGTGGCTCTTTACTTTCTAGGGTGTTGAAGTCTGAATGTGCAATTCAGGTTCCACATCCCAACATCTGAAAAGTTTATATTTAGCAGGTGTTAAATGGGGCACACATGTGCTAGATCTATATCTCAAGCAAAAAACCTGTAGCTAGTAAATTATTCAGTAAGGCTGGAGTTCATTTTTTCCTACTTAAAATTAAAAAATATAATCAGAGGCAAGGATCTGCTTTATATTAAATGATGCTATTTTCATAATAACCTGTCCCAAAAGCACAGAGAAGAAAGGAGTGCTTTTCTAAAACACATAGTTGGGTTTTTTGGGTTTTTTAGTTGGGTTTTTTCTCAGTATAGATTATATTTACATTGGTCTAGTACTGTTTCCCCTAAAGTCAATGAAAAATCTGCCTTTAACCTAAATCACACCTAAACCACTGGATGTCTGTCAGCATTCACCTTGACTAAGACCAGATTTTTAACTGGACTTGGCATACAAAACTTTTCTTTTTAGAAGAAGTTGAAACTTGGAATTTTTGTGATTAAACACAGACAAAATTCTAGGTTTTTACTATTCTAGCAAGGGATCCCCCTAAGAAACCAGTTGACAATCTTAAACTACTACCACTGTCATTTTTGTCACTCACTTCTTACTCATTTATCAAAATGATCTGGTAATCATACTGCCAAACCTTCAAGTCAAAGAGACTTCCTCCAATCAATACAGGAACTTATTTTTAATTTGAAAAATTTGGTCTTTATATTTGTCCTGCAATATTACCTGAGGGAAATATTTTGTAACCTTTTGTTCATAAAAAGATACAATAGATTTTTTTTGCATATTTTGAAAGAAGAGCTCAGTGCAAGGATACAAATTTTCTGATGAGTCTGAATTGAAAAATTCAACAGAGGCTTATGTACTGCATTCCCCAAAATGAATAGGTCTTTGAAGAACAATTAGAGACCAAATGCAAGGATACATTTTAGAAAGTTTTTTATCTAATTATAATTCTTTGAAATACTTGGTAGGTTGTGTATAGGTTTAAATCCCTCAGTCATTCCCATTATTTGTCAGGGTGTCTGCATTTTCAGTTTCAATGGATGTAGCTGCAAATATGACCACAAACATATATTTTAACAGGAGACCCTTATCAAGTTTCATAGGGGCAAAAAGAAAGCTATGCATGTTCCCTTGGAAATGCATGAAATTGATCCTGTATAATGCAAAATTAATTGATTTTTATTAGACATTTGCCTCCATCTAGTCAAATACAGATTATGATATACACTAGAAAGGTGGTAAACTATCTAAAAACTTTTCACAAATTGCATTGAACACTTTAATATTTATGTGAAGTATATGTCAGTAGACAAATGTCAAAGGCTTAACTTGATGGAATTTAAATTCAGTAGTTGTAACCCACAGGACAAAAACCACAATTCTTCCATCCTGGTTTTGACTCTAGAAATTGAAGCAGTAACTTCAGAAACACCTAAAGGAATTAGGGACAGAATTCCCATTATATTTTGGTTGAATTTGTGCCCATAACCCCTTTATCCTCATTTGAAAATCTCAGTCATAGATTAATCTTAGAATGAAATTTATCTTGTGTGCAGCTGGTCAGCACAAGATCTCTGCTGGAATGGCAGCTGAGCTCCTTTATAGTTCAGGCATAGACCTAGCTGTATAGAAGTAGCCAAATTATGTACAAGATACTAAACTACAGCATATAATTCATGAGATTAAAAAAAAAATCCCAAACCAAACACCTAAACAGTGTTTGATTGCCTGATAAACAGAAATAATTTCATTGTAAGCGTTTTGAAGACATTGCTGTAGGTTGTGATCTACCTTCATAAATAGAAGAGAAAACTAAGAAATTGTAATTTTTATTTTATTATCTTCTTATTATGATTAAAATGAAGATGCTGGAAAAAAATCAGAGATCTCTGAACTGGATTTTGAAATTCAGGAAACTACTTCACACGGCGATCAGTTTATAATTTAATGTGGCAGTGCCATTGAGAGTGGATTAAACAAATCTGCCAGTCTGAGCTTTTTAAACAGATGGAAAATCATTAACAATAATCTTTTAGATCTTTGTGCACAGGGCAGCTACTGTGCTGCGTGGAGGGAAGACCAGAAGACAAACTGTAGAGATCTGAGTAGGCAGATACTGGTAGATTAATGACTGGCATTGTCAGAAATGAGATATGGGGATAGCTGCAGTGGCTTCACAGGCTCACCTCTACTAGTGGGTGTTGCTATGGGTACCAGCTCAGAGGTGTCACATTAAAAAAAAGGGAGAGATAGGGAGAAACTGATGAACAGCAAAAGGAAATAAAGGATAGGCATGCCATAACAATACGAAGAGACATTCTATGTGCACGACAAAACTGTTTTGCATTATGTTACAATCCAATGTGAAAAAAAGAAGGAAAAACCAAGAACTGCTGAATTCTCAGAAAACAAACTCAAAAGGAAATAGCGTGACCAATTTATATATATTTAATTTTTAATTTTTATTTAAAATTTAAGGAAATGATAGAAAAGACACTAATCACAGCGTTACCTGAAAAAAGAAAAGCATTACTTGTAACACGCAAGCACTGCCCATGAATTTGTTATTATTTGAGGCTATATGAAGTCTCAAAGAGAATAAAATGTTTGTTACTTTCTTGTTTTCTCTTTTGGCTTGTATTTAAGCCAGATAGACTTCAGTCAATTCTTTAATTCCTTCAGATCTGGTGAAAGTTTGCATAATGTCCATATTTCAGTGAAATAATTGTAGTGTCTTATGTACTAGGAAGCTTCAGTAAGTGGCAAAACTTCAGTTACAGCTGTTGGGGAAAAAAATAATATCAATGAGAATGTTAAGTACAGAATGTGCTACTGGTGTGATTATCAAGTTGCACAATAAAAAATATACAAAGTTGTGCAAGTTCAGTTTTTACTCTTTTATTTTTTTGAGAGAAACAGATAATTTCTGTAGCATTAAACCTTCTAAAAATGTGGAGATCTGACCCACAGGAAAAAAATTGGTGTGGGGGGAAATAAGGTAGTTTAACCCAGTTTCTATTGAGTTTGCCTAAGTGTATCTCATCAATTAACTACTTCTGTAATATTCAGCTAATAAAAGCAGAGAACTTTAAATAATGTTTGTGTTATGTAGTTTTGTATCTGTCTTACATGTTTAAATTTAGCCTCGTTTTTTAAAAATGAGCTGATAATTCAACTGTATCTTTAATTAAAAAGTTGCATTACATCTAATTTACTATGAATAGATTTTGAAGACCTCTCATATTTAAAAATCCTGAGTAGAATATGGGTTGTGTTACACTTTTCACAAAATACAACTTTAAATTGGTCTTTGAACTATCTGAAGCTTTAACCAATATTTCAGTTTTCACCCTTTTAAAGAGGGGCATGGAAATCAGAAAAATATTGTGTGAGAAGAAAGGGTATAATAGATACAGCTGTATATTGCCAGGTACTTTCTTCTTCCTTTGGACATACCCCAGTGAATGAATGATGTTTCATATAATCAGGTGTTTACATTAGAAGTTCGTAGTATTTGCTCTACTTACAGTATTCTCACAGCCGCACTGTTCTACTAATCCTAATTCTAATAGTTATGCTATTCTAGTAAGTGCAAATCCATTTTAGCTCAATTTTGTAATTGCTTCAGGTGGAGTTTCCCAGCTTGCTGGAGACAGTTAATGTTTATCTGGGATTTTCCCAGCACGGAGTTCCCTTTTATTCATGTAAAACAGTATGACCCACAGAAGCAATACCACTAAAAATGTGAGTCTTATATGATAAATAGTAACATCATCAAACAAGACAGACTGAAATGAAACAGATCTTTAAAAGATTATATGGCACCACTGGTGCCCTGAAGTTCGTTTTCAATACAGCGGTTGAAGTTCTACCCGGATTGACAGTAGTTAAATCTTACTATTATTTGATTGTTCTTGAATGATGTTTCTGAAATATTTTGCTGTACTTTAGCTTCTAGTAATTGTAATATGAAATCATGAATCTTTTATTTTCAAATTCAAATTCTTGTCTGCAGTAAAATCAGATACAATATTCATTAACACTAATTCATTCTTCTATCTGAACTAGTATTTCTCTCCAGAAAAATATAACAAAGTGTATAAAAAAACTTTATGTGAACAGCTATAAATTCTGCTACGAAAACTTATATGGAAATTTTCCTTCTGATGTCTGTGTTATTGTATTTTGTGAATCAAAAGGTGACTTCTCTCTTCAGGGCTTTCAGATTAACTTTTCATGAAAATTAAAACCCCATTCTCAAGAATAACATACACAACGCACGGAAAAAAATAATGAGGTCAGTGATACGAACAAAGGAAAAAAAGAAAGATTTTAGTATTCAGAGAGGCTTACATATTTACAGAAGAAACTTGCATTTTTAGTCTCCCCTTCCTTTTTCAAAAATATTGAATAGAAATTTGGTATGTCATATATAACTAATAAAATATTAGTTCATAACTAGCAGTCTGATTTCAATTGATTCACAAACTAATGTGATCTTAGTTATTTACTGCGGAGTATGCTAAGCTACACTATATGCAAAAACGTGTAAGTACGTAAGTGGATTACACAGCACATACAAGTGACAGATTTTTGTTACGAAACATTTAACTCTAGTAGTTGCAATGCTGAAGAAATCACCTCAAAAAATAATTTTTTAAATACAGATTGCAATTCCTTGGATAGCATCTATGTTCACAGCTGGCGTCATCTGTCTTCTCAATCTTTTATCAGAAATCAAAATAATTTCATTGTTGTCTTTTTTTAAAAATAGTGACATTTGCCTATACTTGGGTAAAATTGCTTTGATACACAGCCCAAATTAATCCTTTCCTGAAGAACAATCTGCACCTCTAGGATCACATGGTATTTTCAACCATCACAGTAAAATGAGGGTGATAACAGGCAAATCCCTCCGGCTACCGCATTTTTCCTTCCTCCTACCTCCTTGACACAGAGACCATATGATGGAACACACAGAACCACAAATTACTGTAGTGCGCAGTTTCTACTTAATAATGACATCCCATAAGTTAGCAAAAATCTGCAAGCTTCTCTGCAGTGCTGTGAGTCAAAGTTAAAAATCATGTGTGACAGTGCTGTGGAAAATACAATTGATTCCATTCTGATTGTGTCAGTTCCAAACACAGACAATATTGATGATGCTGTACAGTAATCTTATTGGGCTTGGGCCCAACTGAACATTGGTCTTTGTCAACTCATTATTCCTCTATCAGAGGGATCTCACTAGATTGATCTTGCCAGAAGGTCTTGATGTGTCTCACAAATCACTGTTCTGCTGTTGGCAGGCAGATTCGAGTACTGCACAGTAATTGCTGGGTTTTTTTTCCTTTCCCCAGAAGGCAGTGACTACATATTGCAAGTCATTGTCATACGAGAGAATGTAACTGTCCTAACAAGATAACGTAGTTAACTGTGCGGTATCCGATTGTGCCAAAAGATGCGGTTATATCATATATGTTACCAGAGGAGCAAAATTATATCAAAGATAAATTTTTTTTTCCCCTTGCCACTCCTTAAATACATTTTTTTGTTTTATCAACATGAAAATGTGCTTGGATAAATTATACGAGTTCAACTGCAACCAAAATAATTGAAAGGTCTCGATTGGCTTCTTCCCACTTGTACATACAGAAACAAATCATGTGTGAGCGTTTGCGTGATCATACACTGCAAAACTCGTACATTTGAGTATCTGACAAGCAGTGAGTATATCTTGCAATTTACTTTTACATTTTCAGCCAAAGGAGAGAAATCTGTTGGCTACTAAACGCTTTGTTTGTCCCTCAGAAAGAGGGATCCAGGTGGATTAAGTATAGTCTTTGGCCTGAGTAAATGCTCTCTTTAAGACACTATCAACATATCCTCTGGCTAGACTTAGAAGAACACAATGACAAAGCCAAATCAAAACACTTGATGTGCTGAGTCAGATGATCTGGATAATAGCAAGAGTCTGTACTGGAGTTTGTCCAGGAAAGCTTAAGCATATGCTGACAGAAGGAGTCACTGGCGGCCAGCTTCATTCCTACAGTAGAAATTGGGAGAATAAAATACTTGAACAGCAAAACTTAAGCAGCTCTGGCTTCTTGCTCTCTTCATGGATGACAGCTTTTCTGGGCAGGTATAAAAACTGAGTAGTAGAGAGATTAAAATATGGCTGAAAAGAGCTGTGATTCCTAATTATGGGCAGTGGCTGCAGAACTGAATAAAGAAGACTTAAGGCTTGTGCCTTACTTTACCTTGCCTAACACAAGGAAATTCAGCAAGGACATTGGAAATGAGTGTTGCTAACACCCTTAAAAAAATTGGATAACATTTCAGCTTTAAATAATACAAAAGAAGGTCTCATATCCTGTTAAATTACTCAACTACTTACACAGTCACTGCCAAACAATTATATAAAAGCCAAGGTGGTTGCATAAATAACACAAGTGATGAGTGCCAAAGCAAATGGTGTAAGTGACAGGGAAATGTTTAGGAAAAGAAACTATGAGACGATTCCACCAATAGTCAGCATACAGAGGAAGCATGACATTACTCTCATTTATTTGAGACCAAAGAAAATAAAAAGAACAGTGTAAATGCAGGGCCTAAGGTTCCCCAGCTAGATGACAAATTGAAGAGCTGTTGAGAATCTATGCCATAAAATTTCAGACCTATATGGCAGTTCACTTAAAAAATACCTGTAACCGTTCAAAGAAAGTGTATATAAAGTTGAAACTTTTATAGTATTTTTTCTTGGTGGTTTAGTGATTTGTCTTGACAAAATATGTTTTTTTATTTAAAGTATGAGGAAACTGTCAAAACACTTTTTAAATGAAGTTTGTATCAAACCTGAGTCAATAAATTAAAATAAACCAAAAATATTTGAAAATCAAACTATCTTTGAATAAAAGCCATGATCATGTGACTTCGAGTGACTGAGTACATTAAATTATTATGAGTGGGTCAACCCTGACAGAAATTAGCACATAGCTGTCCACATACCCCCAAAAAACACCTTACACCATTTTAATGTTGAATATTTCCTCTACCTGTGTTATGGCTAACGTGTCAGTTCTGAAGGTAGCAGAGCCAGCAATGGGAAGATTCCAAACACGATTATGCAGTAAATGTCATTTTCATTTTAAAAGTAAGGAAAATATTGCCATAAATTTAGGTACTCATCACATCACAGAATAGACTCTATGTGGTGAGTTCCTTTGTAACACACTAGAAAAGTTAAGACCCTCAGAGCAGAACTGAACAGGTGTCAGCTTATTGTCCTTTGCAATTACCCAAAAGGGAGTTGTAGTGAGGCAGGTGTTGGTCTCCTTTCCCAAGCAAGCTATGACAGGAAGAGAGGAAATGGCCCCAAGTTGCACCAGAAGAGACTTAAACTAGATATTAGGAAATATTACTTCACCAAAAGAGTTGTCAAGTATTGGAACAGGTTGCTCAAGGAAGTGGTTGAGTCACCATCCCTGGAGGTGTTTAAAAGGTGTGGTGCTTAGGGATGTGGTTTAGTGGTGGACTTGGCAGACTTAGGTTCATAGTTGGACGTGATGATCTTAAAGTTCTTTTGCAATCTAAATAATCATGTGATTATGTGTGATTCTGTAGTCCTCTGCTGGCAGCCTTATAGCGCTAGCCAACAGGACATGTCAAGGACTTTGATGTTTCTGAAATTGTCATCCTCTGTGAGACTCGCATACCCTTTTCATACCTAATGGAAAGTCACTACTATTTGCTTGGAATGCTCAGTCCAGAAATTTTTCATAACTTTTCCATGCCCTCATTAATAATAAAATTTACTCATTCATCTTTAGCCAGAAAAGGAGGCAATGATAGTTTCCTTTAATGTTGTGGCCTGACAGTTATTCTTTTTTTTTTCAGGGCAAGTGGTAGTGCCTGATGAAGTTGCTGGAAGTTATTGTCTCATACACCTTAGGATGGCACCACATGCTTATTTAAGCACTTATAGGATTGCCAGGACTCTAAAGAGATAAAATTTTTCTATTTGTAAGTCTTAAACTTGTAGCCCTCATTAAATGTAGTTCACCTGATTCTAGTTTCGGTAATAATGAGCTTAGTAAATTCTTGTTAGAATTTTAGGTGGAAAGTAACCAAATTATTTCACCTACCCTTTTATTTATAATTCAGTTAGCCTCACTGCAAGTTTATGAACTAGTACAGGTTGGAGGCTTCCCATTGATAATGAAGCTGATCTGTTCCTTGAAGCAACTCGATAGTTACTGGGCCTTGGAAAGAGAGAAAGCAAAAATTTGACCTAGCACAGGACTTGGATCTTCTATCTGCGCGAGAGCCCACATGTATTCCAGACGCTGTTGTCTAGGCTTTTATGCATTTAACTGACTTGTCTTCTCAACTTTTTATTTTGATGGTACTGTGCCAGTATAAAGCCAGTGTATGGAAGTGGAGACTTATTTTCTTAATAATTAATGATTTTCTCATGGTAAACATTTTATTTTAGCTTTTTCTGAACATTTCACAGTAAGAAAATCATGGGTTTGTGGCTACTTAAAAACACACTTTATTGTGCTTTAAGATTGTTTGTATGATTTTACATGTAGTTTCAAGAAGATCTCAACAACTGCACAATTGTAATTTTGAGAGAAAGACCATCTCAACAGAAATATGGAGTGTGTTTGTTAATTAAAGCACTCAGGGAAGAGAAAAATTGATCTGAAGACATCAAATAAACCTCAGACATCTAATTTAATTCAGACTATGATGAAGCACTAATGGTCGTTTGATCTGTTCACTATGAATGATAAGGTAAGACTCAAAGGTAGGATGGCAATAGCAAAATTACTAAGCACTACCATGTTTTTCTTACTTACTGACATCCACCCAGGTATATTTATTTTTTGGTCCTAAGTACAAGGTATGTAAGCTAAATAATTATCACATAATAGCTAGTTAGTACACTGGCATCTGAGGATTAGAGAGGTTGATCAGACTGATCAGATATTTTCATTCTTTGCTTCTTGCTTTGGTTAGTTGACACTGTTTTTTCCCTGAAAATTACAGATTTGTATCACAGTATTCTTTCTCAACAATTTTATTATATCCTCTCAGGAAAAAATGCCAAAACCAAAGGAACAAAAGTACCCAAACAAATTGGAAAGCAGGTTCACATTATTTGATGAAAAAAAGTGTGATTCTTCATTACACTATGCTCTTAACATCAGTGAGAACTCTTGTATTATTAGTTTACCCAGCTGTGTCCCTGGCTACAAGCACACAGTATTAAAGGTGAGCCTGAAAACTGACAATGTCAAGCT
This sequence comes from Cuculus canorus, assembly GCF_017976375.1. NCBI lineage: Eukaryota > Metazoa > Chordata > Aves > Cuculiformes > Cuculidae > Cuculus > Cuculus canorus. The sequence goes on along the minus strand of NC_071405.1, from coordinate 60,746,103 downwards.
TCATAGTGAAAACTGGTTTATCTTTTACTAACAATCTTAGCAATGAGCAGTGACCTGCCCTTGGAGTGGTGGTTTAACAACCTCTGCCCAAGCACTCTGTGGCTCTTATATCTTCAATAGTTTACTTGATGGACTATGAAGAACTGCCAGATGACAGTTCTATTTCATTTTTGTCACTGCAAGGATTTCCATTTTTCTCACAGCTTTTTTCTCAAGGGCACAGTTCTGTAAGTCAGTGTAGTAATGCTCAAGATGGGTATTGCTCTTTCAGCTACTGTATCTTGATGCAGTATGTGCAAGTCTCAGACATGTTGAGATTCCAGGCCGCCAGAAAAATAAAATCATTCTCATATCCTTCCCACTGATGATAAACTGAAATGATGAGATATGAATATTATATTAGGGAAGTAGCTAAAAATATTTATAAAACACTGTGATTATTAAGGAATTGTCTAGTAAATGGTATTTTTTTACATACACTAAGAAAATGAGCTTACTCATACTAATGTCAATGCCTTTGCTGGCATCATATACAAGGGAGCAAATAAAAATCATGTACAAAAATCTATATTAACAGTTACAGCATGAAAGGTAGGTGTGTCTGTTCGTGGAAATGTTCATTAAGTGTTCGTATAAATTCATTTAAGTGTGTTCATGTGTAGCAGGAGCACATTTAGGTATTGTTTGTTGCATGCCTATTTCCATTTTTACTTTTAGCTTATAACTTGTCATATGGAGTCTCAAGCCTTCATAGCTAATTTCCCATCAACAGACATTTTATAACAACTTAGATTGCTAAGCTCAGAGACAGAAAACCTCATATTTAAAAAATACAATACTATTCATAACACATCTGTTGACATTCTATAAAACCAAACAAAGTTGAAGTGTTTTTCTACGATTAATTCCTTGTGATCACAACTATGTCAGCCTCTCCTCTTACTTGCCCTCTACCCTTATCTTTTAAGTTCAATACTAGAGGACTTCCCTCATAGGATGACGTGATGTGTGGCAGAGGCTCCTGTTCTCTGTTCCACACTGGAATATCAGAGGAGGAAAACTGAGTCTCTTGTCATGCCTACAGAACAGGAAGCAGAGCAATGAAGCCCAGGCCTTGGGCTAATATATAACAGTTTTTCCTTGTGTCATATATTATATAAGGTGCTCCTTGGAAATATTCCTCCCATGGCCTTTTGGAACACAGATGCAGAATGCCACTGAAATGTCTGGGGCAACATTAATCTTTAAAAACTATTGTTTCAGGTGGCTTGCAAGATAATATTTTCTATTTTTAGACTATAAGGGCAACAAACTTATTTTTTAATAAGGCAGTCTGGAGTTTGATGAAATCCTAGGCTTAGTTTGGCTCTTAGGAACTAAGACTTGTATTGATAGTTGGGTGTCTTATGTCTTTTTTAAAATAAACTAGGTACAAAACTAACCAAGATATTTGTGGTTGTTCCATAAATGCAGATTTGTACTTTTCTGGACTGCATACTTGTTTTGTTCATCTGAATATTTTTCTCATGCTTTGTTGACTGGTATTGTAGCAGAGAAATAGTTTCTTCTCTTTGTGTGAATATCATCCTATCCTCCAACTTGTAGCACTGTCACAGCTTTCCAGCTATCCATTATTCTGCCTACTCATACTGAAGACACCCTGAAAAGTTATATAGATCTGCTGCAGCTAGAGAAGAAATTATACATTATGTCTTATTATATTCGTTAGATATTTTCCAAAACTTTTACTATCACAATTTATTGTTCCTTAGTGAATATATTTTGGATCCTGTTGATTCTATATGTATAGTCTTTAAACATTATTGAATTATTTATTTATGCTTTCAGTTCAGTTGGATATTTTATGAAGTCTTTATATAGAAATATTTCACATGTATGTCTTTTATGTATATGTAGATATAAAACTCTTAGTCATCTGGGGCAGAAAAGTCAGTCTGAAACCTTCTTTTGGCCAGTCTCTAAACATAGAGGAAAATACTGTGACTCTTCAAGCCTTTTTTTTAACATGAACAGACTTCTGCATCATATGGGAATTTCTGGTAAATTAAAGGCAAACTATCACAGTTTGTCTTCTGTGAAATAGAAATTGTGTGTTGCTCTTCTGTTTGAATAAGTTTTGAAGCAAGTGTGGCTAAAAGCCTTGTGAGCCTGCAGTAGCAGCTCTGTCTTGGCTTCTAAATTTCCTAAGGCTTCAGAATATCCTGGGATTTAAATTTGATTGTTTATGGGAACAGTGAATCAAGTACTTGAGCATACTGTTCAAAACTCACCATGCAGGCAGCAAGACAATACAAGGATTGCATCCTGCTTGTTCTATCAGTCACCTTAATGTAAGAGCAGAGAATAAAGGGCTGGTAAGGAGTCCTTTTGGCCAAAAGGAATTTCACCTGCAGTGAAGGCATCAAAGACCACGAAAATTAGGAATTGGCATAAAATCCTGTGGACAGTAGCAAGTCAGGACTGAATAATCTACACTATAACCACATTTCAAATATATTCTCCTAATATTCAGAAATATTCTTCTTCAAAAAAGAGAAGAAATGTTAGGCAACAGCATGTTTCTTTCCCCAGTGTGTGACTCGGAGCACACCAGGCTCATGGGTAAATCTGTCACTATCGCTTTGCTTGATGGTTGGCAAGTTTATTTGTTCCGCAGGCTCAGAGTGAGATCGTTCTAGCAAGAGCAGTGCTCTGCAGGACCAGTCTCTCTTGGGTATCAGTCTACAAATGACATTGGGCCTGGAAGGATCCCGCTGATTTTTCTAGAAGTCACTCATTGGAAGTTTCCACAAAACATAACAGTTTCAGGATCTTATATTTCCAGTACAAAATTTAAATTCTGCCAATATTGCTCCTGTTAAGTTTCAGAAAAATAGGTATGCAATAATCACAGCAGCTTTCCAGTGTTATTTATTTTTTGTCCTTAGACACAGAAAGAATTGTGGAATTCATGTGTGTTTTCTCTTGCTTTGACATTCAAAGTTTTCATAGGATCTTTTAAGCATTTTTAGAACCATTATAAATCATGCAAAATTATGTTCACTGAAGATTGGTACGTATATCTTTGAGTTCTTTAAATAGACTTTTTGTTTACATGTAGTATGAACTTAATTGTATGCATTTAAAAAAGTCACTGTCGCTTGTCATCACTGACTACTTGGTAACCATCATATGACTTCTGCTAAGAGAAACTTAACTTGAATACAAGTTTCTCTATACAGGCTTGCAACTTGAAACACTATCATACTTCGGATTTTTGTAAATTTTTGCAATTTCTGTAAATCACTAACTGTATGATAAGTGCCATGGACATTGTTATTGTTATATTTTTAAAAATACTTTAAATAGTCTTACGTCTTATCCTCTCTGAGGCTGTTTCTGATTCAGTTTGATATGCACTGGTCTGCATTTTCACTAGGATCAACAGGTTTAACTTATACCTTATTTTCATCAGCAGAGTTTCGTTTGGATAGGAAACTCCCACTTAAAAATGTAAGACTGGGTCACACTAAAAATGTCTCTAGCCCTCTTTCTATAATTGTCACTGGCTGTTTCTAGGGATAGGAACTGAGTAGTTATAGCAATACAGTGGTATTTCAGCAGACCACATATACTACAGTATGCATTTATAAATTACAACAGCTTGTGCCCTATAGGGTCAGAAACTAACTGGTTTTATGGACTTACTTCCATGAACTTGCCTAATTCTGCTTTATCCCACTTATATCTTCCTCAAAACAAAGAAAACCCTGGCTTACCCAGGCAGTGCCACGCATTTTCTGTTGTAAGTAATATTATAAAAGAACGTATACAAGTTAGCTTGAATGTCTTTTCAAGAAACACTGAACAATATCTTACGTCTGATATACAACTGATGTTTATGATAATGATCAGACTGAGGGAAACAGAGTGTGCTTCTTCAGCAATCAGAAGTAAACAGCAGAACAGGATTAGAATTCAAAATACTCTTGACAAAGGGATGTGGGTTTTTTTTTAAATAATAAAGTGAACATCTTCAGAAGCATGAGAAGTTATGCTGGAATAGTAACTCATAAATAGAGAATAAAAAATAAGCAGCTAAGCTATAAGAACTTTTTGCAGAAGTATCTCTAATGTTTGTACATAGTGATAAACTGGGCTTTTGAGCAGCACAATGCTACAAAAAAGGGGAATGCCATAGAAATTATATGCAGGACATGTAAAATAATCCTATACTTGTAGCTGGTGCTAGTAGAACTCAGTTGGAATAGGACATCTGGGTTTGGTACTGCAGTCTAGGCAAGAACAATGAGAGTCTAGACACACTGGATGAGAGCAATGAGAAAAGTCAAAGACCTGGAAAGCAGGTCCTACTAGACCAAAAAGAAAAACAAAAGAAAGAATTTACTCTCCATTGTCCAGTGGAGAAAAGGAATTCACTTAAATTCGATTACCTGCAAAATGTGATTGTCACAATTCTCCATGTCTTAGATACTGAACAACTGCAATGGAAAGAGAAATTATTTGGTACAGATGTCTATAGCTTTGAGAGCATCTTCTTTGTTCTGCATTCACATAGCATCTTGGCTGGTGTTTTTGAATATTATTGCAATAGAAATCACATATGAAATACTGCACATTTCGAAAGTGAAATCACAAAATAAGTACTCTAAGAAGTAATTAAAATCACAAGATTTAGATATTGAGGCTTATCTGAGCAACCACCAAAAATCTCAGGTGTGTGCTTGAACATTATGCAGAACAGAAATTTTAAGGAAAAGTCTTGTGAGTTTTCAGATATACCTTGCTTTACATTAGCTTTGAATGCAGAATATATCTACTCAAGTTTTTTTCTGCTTTCCTGACTTTATACAAGTTCATATTTTAAAGCATTCATCTTGCAGACATGAAAAAGGAGTTTGAGTTTGTCAAAAAGTCACAAACCAATAAAATAATATCAGAAAGAATATTAGCTAAGAAAATGGTTGCGATCTCTCACAGAATCACAGAATCACAGAATCACAAGGTTGGAAAGGACCCATTGGATCATCGAGTCCAACCGTTCCTAACACTCCCTAAACCATGTCCTTAAGTACTTCATCCACCCGTTCCTTAAACACCTCCAGGGAAGGCGACTCGACCACCTCCCTGGGCAGCCTGTTCCAGTACCCAATGACTCTTACTGTGAAGAATTTTTTTCTGATATCCAACCTGAACCTCCCCTGACGGAGCTTCAGGCCATTCCCTCTAGTCCTGTCCCCTGTCACTCCATCAAGATGTCTCTCCATCAAGACATTTCACGTTTTTTTAAACTGGATGAGGACCACGTTCTCAAATAATATAACTTGACATGAATGTCATTTGTCTTGTAAAATCTATGCCAAATTACACCCACTAAGGAACCATCCATATGTTTTCCAAATTCCCAAGGAAGTGGTAAAGGCTTGAGTGAGTTCTGCAATTAATTGACATGAAAGTTTAAAAAGAATTAAAGATGATGACAAGGTTGTTTTTTCATTGTCATCGATAAGAAATAGATGATCAATTGCCCAATTGTCGTTTCATTGCAATCAGCAGCACTGTGGCTCACAAAATATGGCGTGTGACACCTGTCATGTTGATCTGCTGAGGCAGTTACATGACAAAGAACAAGAAAGTATTAGCATAACATTTCCAATACATATTTGACTTCGGAAATCTACATCTGAAGTATGTGGGTCATAGCTCACAGCCACTTGATTGCATAATGTTTTACATATTCTCAAGATGTTTGAAAGTCATAAACATTCCTCAAATCAGTATTTTTAATACGTTTGACAGTCTCAAATCTGCTGTGCAGGGGACAATGTTTAACATGTGCAACATGAAAATACATATTCATAATACGAAATCTAAAGTATTATAATTTCAGTTTAGTCGTGTCTGTGAGAACATGGCAGGTGAAAGATGGATAGAGGAGGTTAAGTGATGTTCTTGTATATTTGCTGTGATGTGTAAGATAAAAAAGACCCCTTAAATTATATATCTTATTTATGGAGAAGGAGAAGTAGCCCCTATGGATTGTCAAATACCGTATGAAATATTGCCAAGCGTAGTAATGTATTCTTGCTAATAGATCTATTGTTTGTCTGGGACCAAGTAGTAAAACAGATATTCAAAAAGATATTTAACACATCTATATATTTTGAAGCTATTTTCCGTTGGCTGATCTTTTTTTTTTGTGTTTTGCTTCTTTGTTTTTTGTGTTGGTTTTTTTTTAAATTTTTAAAATAGCACATCTTCTTTACATTTAGCTGTGATTTAAATAATTTTAGAGGTAAAAATATATGCAAAATAAATTGTTGTTAGCCTGTCAGTTTTGAGCCAAGACACTGTGATAGTTTTTGGATTATTAATTATATTTACAAAGCTGTTAGGCTTTGATATATTTTATTCCTTTAGTGACATAATTAAAACACAGATAGTTAAACTCTGTTTTCTGTTGGAAAGCACTTCATAAAAGCACAGCACAACACAGGTAGCAATGTTAGATGGTCTTTAGTTTGAAGATGTCAACCAGTTGACCAATCATAGAATTTGCTCCACTTACCTTTTCTAGAAGTGACACAACCATAGCAGGAAAGAAAAAAAAACCCAAACAACAAACCAATTAAAAGCGTTTGGGCACTATAAGGTCATCTGCATTGCTTTTGGTCATCAGCATATGTAAAAGTTGATTTTAATTTTCAAAAGCATTCATCCAACACATCTAAACGGAAAGAAAAACTCAGACTAAGAGCATTAATCAGAAAACAACTTGTTCACAAGATAAAGCATAAATCAACAACTACTTAATGAAGAACAATCTTCATTTTTTTATAAATTGACCAAACACTTACAGGTTTTATTTATTGACGGGTTTCTTTTTTTAACATAAATAAGTATTTTCATATTTGAAACCACTAAAGCATTTTTTGTGGTTTTTCAAAGAATCAAGAATCTGATTCTAAATAATAGTGATTTAAGAATAAAGAATTAGAATTTATGTAAGATGTCATCCAGTTATTTCATAATCATCTATTTGCAGGAGCAAGCACCATCCTAGCTTCTGTGAGTAGGCTACACATAGGACATGCATTGCACTTGGTAATACTAAAGGGAAAGTCTCCTATCAGCCAGGTCCACGCTGCCTCATGGAATATTGGTTTCTCTAACATAGTATTCAGTCTCCTCTGACAGAGCCAGAAACCTGGACTTTGGATTTTCTGGTAAAATAATTCTGACTTTGTTATGCACTCTTAAAAGCAGCCACACATACAAGATGAATGTTTATTATTTTTCTCTGAATTTCCAATATTATTTGAAATTCTGCTGAAAATTTGAGGACAAAGCCTGTGTGTTTACATAATATCGGACTTGCTGGTATTAGATAAATAAATTTTATGGGCTTATAGCTTTGTGAGTGCATAGGGTTTTGTTCCTCTACTTGCTACTAGGATGTCAAAATCCTTTTGCCAAATAAGTCTACTCACTTCTCACTTAGAAACCCAGGGTAAGAATGTGTGAGCAGGATACATGATTTTACACACTGAGAAAGTTAAAATTAAGTAAGTATAAACTTGATTATACTTTAGAGTTTATCTGGTAACTCAAATTTTTTATTCATGCACATTAACATTTTGGCATACCGCAGTTACGCTGATCTACTGATTTCACTGGTTTTCACTTTTGTTGCTCTGGGGATATTCTTTTAATATTAAATTTCCAGTACTTGAAAAATAGGCATATTTCTGGGTCTAAACATCTAACTCAATGGACAATGTGAGATAACAGATCAGGCCAAGGATATAGGCTCTGATTTTAGGCTTACAAATTAGTTCATCATCTGAAGTGAGCATTAGTGATGAAGTGGTACATTTTGTTATGCCTGTTTTGCAGATCATGGGACTTTATAGTGAAAATTACCATTTCAAATGCATGATCTGTGATCAGTTTTGTCACTTCCACTGGTATAATCTTTGACTATTACATTTTTGTGGACAAGGTTAGACTGGAGGATAATTTTTTCCACTGTTTAGCCCCAAACTCATCTTGATCGGCAGCTAAATGCAGACATTTGTGATCCCAGTTCCCTATGCCCATGACAGGGAAAGGGAAATGAGAGAATTGTGGGTAGGAAAATAAAACTAATGAAACAATAACAATAAGGAGAGTAATATTAAAAAAAAAAAATAATATATGCACAAATGTATGAAATCACACCCCCATCCTTGATGACAATACATCACCACTGATGCTGCAGAGCTGACCTGGGAAAAGGTCCTGGGCTGGACTCAGTGGCAGTTTGGAGCTGCACTCAGGGAATGAATTCAGGAATTCACTGAAATGGGATCAGGGCAAAAGAACAGACAAGGTCCCCATTAGATGCTGGCTATCAAAGAAGAGGATTTGATCTCTGTGATCCCTCGGTTTTATACTGAGTATGATGCATGTGGAATGGAATGGAATGGAATGGAATGGAATGGAATGGAATGGAATGGAATGGAATGGAATGGAATGGAATACTCTGTTGATCAGTATGGGATCACCTGTTCTGCCTGCTCCTCCCTGCAAATGTGACCTTTATCATCCCTTTCACTTATGGCACTCTACCAACTTATGGATGACCTTTGTCTCCTTAGGGATAGTTGTTAGCAATGGCCTTTGTGCATATCAATGCCCTATTGCTTTATTGATAATCATAAATTTTAAGCATTATCACTTCTGGAGACAGACACTGTTTGAAAGCATGTAGTTAACTTTCAGAAAATAAAGTTACTTAGATGAGGCTTAGCTGAGAAATTAGAAAATTAATTCTGCTTTAGTTCAAACCAGAATGATTTTTCAATGGTGACTGAATAAAAGTGACGGAACTCTTTTACGTTTTTTTGAAATAAGTACTTTGTTCTGAAAAATAAAAGTTTCCTTGTCTCTCCTCTCTCAAAAGTTATTACTTTTGAAACTTTACTTGGGTGATAATCGTACAAGTCTACAACTGTACACCTAATTTGACCTCTAACCTAGTATTTAGGTTTATAAAATACTTTAAAAGTATTTCTATATTGAGGTTAATTTTATTCCTTATAGAAGGTTACTTTTAATCTATTTCCAATCTGTGCATCAGGGTGCTTAATCATTACATTATGATTCTTGTGTTCTGACATTGTTGGTAGCATGACTTTGCTTTAGACTGTACTCTCTTAATATGATTTAGCCTTAACTTCAGTGTCAGGTCTGATGATGAGTTTTCCATTGCCTTTACATGCTTGCATCTTGCTGCTTCCCCCTGCTCCCCTCCTTGCTTTGCCCTTAGTTTTTTACTTGTGCTATTTCACTTCTTTACATGTGTGATAGGTGTACAGCCTCTACACTTTGACTCAGCTTTCTGGCAGAGATATCTTTAATTACCCTGGTCTCATTCTTGAGACCTTCACTTTTGGAATTCTCCTGTGACTTCTGTTTTTTCCACAAGTTGTTAGAAAGAAATAATTCCCATGGGTCTCTAGTCCCATTTTCTTGCTGCTCTGCAGAATAGCATTTTTTGTTGCTCTTTGAATGAGTGATTTGCGGAAGGGGGAGTATAGAAAGGTAAGTAACTCATTCATGTTACTGATCAGGCTGTTCCCTGGTGGGAGGAAGAAACAAAGAAGAGAAAATAAAACTATGCTAATACTTCCAACTGTTCAGCATTACTTTCCTGAATTTAACCTCTACCTATCATTTCTGTATGTTCTGGATCTTGAAAAAAAAGAAAAGCCTAATAAAATACCTCAGATGGTTATTTATATAATATCTTCAAATTTCTGTCTAGAAATCAGCTGAAGTTGTGAAAAAAAACCCTCCTCGAGCCTCACCAGAAGAAATTACAAATTTGCTTTGCCTGCATACCTCCTGCATGAAAACATGTAAATCTTTTCTTCTCCATCTGCAATTTTTATGTCTCAATAAAATGCTGACGCAGTGGATAGAGTAGCAGAGTCACGTGAGCAGTTGTTCAATTACTTGGGCACCATCCAGAAACTGTTTTATGCAAAGGCTACCACAAGAAATGTAGTGTCATAAGCCTCATAGAAAAACTTTTACTGATTGCTAGATTGTTTCTCTCAGAAGAAAATTTCAGCTGAAACCTTCAAAAATGTTGCTGTTCATGTAGTGATGTATCCCCACTGAGGCACTCATTTACTTTCACAAAACAAATAGAACCGGAGACTATTTTTCTCCCTTCTCTGTATTTAAAGCCTTCCAATAATATTTCTGTTTCACCACTGCTTGAAGTTTTATGGCATACATGGTGTCTGCTGGCAAGTTGGAATGAAACTCTGAGACACCAGAAGAGAACCAGGCCTTCTTTAGAGCCTGAAACCCAGCTCCAAATGCCTGAGCAAACATCCCATTGTACACAAAGGGTCCCTGGTGAGAAACGCGGCTCCAGGAGAGAGTCCTTCCTACTGCAAGGTTTTGTAGGGAAATTTATGACCCTGTCATTCTATCAGTTGAAAGGGTTTCTGTTTTTGCCCTAACACCGGGAGTTTAATATCTAAAGTTTAGGAAGGGAAATGATTTGTTTCATTTTGCTTAGGACTTTAAGTGACTGAATTATATTTCAGTAATCCCCAGTATCCATAGCTACAGTGCTTTCCCACTGACACGGCAGCATTTCCGGATAAAATTTCCCCATAACTCAGTCAGCAAACTTGTCTTAACTCCAGCTTCTGTTTCTCCAGTTAAAGTTAATTGCACTTCTACAGTATTGGGCTTTCCGTTTCCTCCTTTTTTTGGGGTACACAGTTGCCAAGAAGATCTGTATCTGCCAGGAAAAAAAAGATATCCTGAAAGTTGGTGCCAATTAACAAAACAAACATGTTGTAACTGAGTATCCAGTACATCCAACCTGATCTTCCTCAACAGAAAGGTAGAGGAGGAGTAAATAAAGGGCAGCACTTAGCCGCTGACCGAAGGAGAAGTCATATTGTTTTACCAGGGAACATGGGTCTGCTTTGCTTTAGTGACACCACGCACTTTCTCCCCTTTAGACACTGCCCACAGTGCCTAATTAATTCACATCAATTTTGAAAGAATACATGATTAGCTGTCCTAAGGCTAAGCAGTAGCATATTGAGTCACATGCTAGAAGGCCTAGTTTGGGCGCTGGCTCAGGATGGCAGGATCCATGCCAACATAAGAAGTTAAATTGGTTGCAGGGCAGGGGGTGGGGGACTTGCCAACTAACTGCCTCATCTCATGGCACCATCTGCCAATTTGTAGACTGATGTTGGCATCAGATCCGAATGAGCCGCTTATCCACTTTTACAGCTATAGGCCACAAGAGTGAAAGAAGGAATGTTTGAAAATAAGGAGGAAGTTGACTGAAAAGCGCATCTTGTCTAGCACAATGCCTGTCAGGTTACTGTCTACAACACTTTATCATCAGATACGAGTATTTCTGAAGATATAAGGAAATGAATACATGATTATCATATCTTCATATCTCAAATTGCAAAGAACCTAATGTTAATGCTCCCACCTGTAAAGAGTTACCTGTCTCATACTTACAATGACAGATACAATACTAAAATCCCACAAATATTATCCAAAAGCTAAAGGGAATTCTTTCATGATACGGTCTACTTCGTGCCTTCAGAAGTAGTCAGATAAGCAGAAGGACATTATTCGAAGGATGTAAATTTATTTGAAAATTACTTCAGGGCTAACCTGGATAGGAACCAAACATTTAATGAAGGATATTTTGTTCTCTGAAATCATTCCACCACTTAGGATCCACCCCAATTCAACATTATATCAATGGGATCCTTGCAGCTAGCACCTGACCAGGAAACCTTCATCCTTTTTCATCTTAAGAAGAAAACTGAACCCAAGCTTCTTAGATGCCCATCTCTGTGCACTGATTTGTATTTCAGGTTCAATTCAACCTCCTAATGATGAGAGAACAATTATAAATGTTGATGCTAAATGCCAGATCATCTACCATCAAGAAGAAAAGATACTCACGAAGACATAAAATCCTTAATTGCTATATTGTTTAGATGTTCTGTTATTTCTAGACATGGTTCTGATCTTGACTTCATCTATACAGATGTTAAGATGTTTCGTTCTGGAAATCTGAGATATTTTTTTCCTTCATAGCCCATATGGAAGCATGTTAGCAATAGAGGGAGTGAAAAGAGAGCCTGCAGGAGTCTAAAATAATGTAACATCAGAGAAAATTATTTGCCTGCAATTTCTCATTGCAGAAGGTCAGCATTTCGATTTTTTTGGACACCACATAAGATCCACAGAAAAATAGTGGCTTGAAATCAGCAAGTCCTACCACTCTAAAGCTTTTCCCCAAAATAAAAAGAACTGTGAAATCCAACCTGAAAGAGGTGGAACATACCCCATATCCTTCCCCTTTCTTGAAAAATCCTATGCTTTTATACAATTATATCTCTTTGTTTTGTTTACTGAAATGTCTCAGTGGCACTCTCAGGTTGTGCATAGGTAGGTAAGCTCCGGTTCTCCCTTGGAGTGTGCACTTGCAGGTTGGCTTAACAGTGGCAGCTGCAGTCATATGAGGATACTGCCAAGAAAAAAGAAACCTTCTTTCATATGGAGATACTGCAATGGTTCTGCATCAGTCCGTGATGGGAGGCTGTAAGACTTGTATTTTTTAAGACAACTTACTCATAAATTGGCCCCTAGAGGCCATTAGTAACTGTCTTAAATTAGAGCAGCCTAGAGCAAAGTGCCTGAGGTTGCTTCACTTTCCACCCTAACTGATCTGTCACTAGGAAAGTCATAAGACTGCAGGAAAACAAAACCACCTTTGTACAGTTCTCACCCTGAAGTGGATGCTGAAATAAGCACTCAAAACTCAGTGAAAGATTTTGGAGACTAGACAGATAAACAGACCTCCAGAGAAAAATTTGTTGCTCATTTTGTTTTCTTTAATGATTTTTATACCTCATATAATATATGTACATAATCACGCATGAAAGTGTTTAAATACCTTGGACACTTGAGGTTCTACTGTCTGCTGTTCTACTGTTTATGTTGTATTTTATGTATGTTCTGTCATGAGCTTTCACTATGCATATTATTGATTAATTAGTAAATTATTTTCAGTGTTTTGCGCTATTTTTCACCTGCACACATTTACTATGCTGATTAGAACTTGTAGGCATTGGTGGTGTCCTAGGAGAATTAACATTTTCTTTCCAGGGTATTTCATTAGACCATTACATTATTTTCACAAGACATTAAAAAATGGTGTAGATCGGAGTGGGAAATGGAAGGCAGGCTCTTTGATATTAAATGATAAGAATGAATATTTAATGGACTAGAAGATACATCTTGGTTTATGTTGCTGCTTACCAGAAAATGGGTGATTTTAATCTGCACTGAGTCATCTTGAGAATAATCAAAGTGGCGAAAAGTACAAAAATACAATGGGGTGAAATATTGAGACTAAAATCTATCACGTACTGGAAACCCTATTCTTGAATCTGATAGAACAAATAGAATTCTTTTTCAGATTTACAGAAAAGGCTGAAGGAGCCAAAGACATATCTGAGTTTGTGTAGAAGTGTCTGTACTAAAGCGACAGGACCAAACGAACAAGATATATGCCATTTATTTTAGAGGAGATAAGAAAGTTATTTGGGTGAAAATTCTTACAATTATGGGAGAGGAACTTTCACTAATGTATTTGTTTTGGCAAATACTGTTCAGTAGGACAATCATGTCAAGATTTTTACCTTAAAGTTCAACCCAAAGGAAACTAAAATCAGCCAAATAAATGAAAAGTCAGCGAGAAAATAAAGAGACATGTATGCAAAGAAGTTATGGTGTAATGAAGGTGTTAATGTGACCGAAGAAGACCAAGAAGAGACCTAGTATAAGCAGCTGCGATGCACCCTTCACACAGCTCTTCTGCTCTTACCAATTGCAGCACATATGGTCCTTTAGCAGAGGGTCTCAGAACAGCAGTTTAGTTTACATACCATATGTATGCAATTGGTAGGCACAACGGGGTTGCGTTAAGGTTATTGCATCTGCCCTAATTCGGAATTCCCTTGTATTTTTAGGTTTATATCGGACAGTAATGTTATTTTAACAGCTTTTGTGTTACATTTCACATGTTTTTTTAAAACAACTTTATAGCTTCCTTTATTTTCTTTTTATTAATTTTGACTTTGTAATAAGGTCTCTGGAGACTTAAAGTTGAAACACATTGTAGAACGATGGCTATTAGAAGTTCCATACTCCCAGTAATGATTATCTGCTAAACCTTGTGCTATCTGACTGTTACTTAACTGAGTACTTAGTATTTTGACTTTCCAGTATATGTGTACAATATGCAGAATAATTACAAAAGAATTCTTGGAAATGTTTTTTATTGTTCTGAATCTATATCAGAAATGATTGGTCTATGGGAGTTCAGTAATATGAAAACAAGCAGTTTTGATGGGATAGAGTAGTGACTACATCTAATTTATATATGGAGAATGAAACTTTTCTAATCAGGTTAGGTACGATGTAAGCTTTATCATCAAGTTTGATTTTTTTACAATAAAGTTAAAAAATCACCTTTTACCAGTATTTTCAACAGCTACCTAAAATACCAATGGCAAATATTTTTATGTTACATTTAGGAAAAAAATACTAGAGAAATATGGACAATATTAAAATGCATTTTTATAAAACTTTCATAATATCGTGAAGGAATTTTGCACTATTTTTACTGTTTTATAATCAGAATTTATGTAAAGAAAATGTAATGGTCTGGAAGGAAGGGTTTAATGGACTCCAAAGTATTAAAAAAATTCTGCTAATAATATATCTATTACTTCACTTAATTTTATTCTTTTCCACACTGTATTATCTGCCACCACACAGAGGAGACAAGTAGGGCTCTAATATGCAGGCTGTAAAGTGAAGTATAGTTCAGACAATAACTTGTAGCAGTTACTAGAATAGTTTAAGCACTGGTTTACCTCTAACTTCCTAGTGCCAGGATTAATAGCATCTTGGAATTGCATCAATATGGCAAAAACAACAGGAGATTGCAAGCACATTTGTATAATACATTTAAAATACAGCTTAAACTCTTTTGTAAATGCCTTTATGGTATACAGGCAGTGGAAAACTGTTATCCTTACACTGAAAAGCTGTGGTTACTTCACCTTCCTTCCAAAGTTTAATGCAGGCTAGTATTATAGTTTTTAAAAAGGAAAAATAAGAAATAATCAGACAGTGAAATTCCACAGCTTGTGGTGACAGGCTAGAAAGCTACTGGAGTTGGGAAATACAGTGCAGGTGAAAAACACCCTTGAGGACATACTACAGGATACATGAATGTAGAAAGCACTGTGACTTTTCTGTTAATCAGGTCATCTGGTCTTTTGAAATTACAATCTAGGCAAGGGAGTCTTTCCCACATAGCATAATTTCTCACATTCATATCTAGAGGAAATTAGGTAGTTTGATTATCTAAATTATAGCTACACATACAATTCATATAAGCATCACCAAAAGACTTAGATATCTTATGTTGATCCAGAAATTATAGAAATTTATATCAAAGGCAGAATTATCTAGGGCTGCACTTCTCATTTTCTGTGAAATCTGGCAAAAAAACGAACTCTTCCGTGGGCTAAGCAAGCATTCCTGAATGTGGGAAGAAAATCTTGGAGTCAGTGAGGAATACAGTGCAATTTTAAATGGAGTTATCTTCAATGTGGAGAAGAAAAAAAATCCCCATACTTTGAAAACTTTAGAGTTCAAAGTCTTACGCAGTAGTACTGTAAAATGTTGGTTCCTCCAAAGTTAAACCATACACACAAAAGGTAACAACTTTTGCATCTGATTACAGTCAGCAGCTCCAAAAGTTAATCAATAGGAAAGGGTTTTGAATTTGCCAGCTAGAGTCATGCAAAGTTGAACTTCTCTGGACCAAATGAACTTTTCCATAGTAAAACACACAATAAGGACTAAGAGAATAAGTGGTCTTCACCAATAGCCTTCCAGGAAGTAAAATGAAGATATTCTAAACTCTATAATAAAGTGAGCTGGTTCTTTAAGTCTCTACCAAATTCTGTGACTTTGGCAAGTATTCTGCCAGTACAGACCGGTCTCTTGGTGAAAAATCTGTCTTGTTTATTACTCCTCCTAAATTACTGCAAAAGGGTGGATTCCTTCAATGTATTGAACCAAGTCTGATCATGAAAGCAGGGCCTTCAGGTCTTGCTTTTCCAAGAAAATAGGCCAGAATAACAGGTAGAAAAAAATAGACAAAATAGTGTTGTGGAGATTTGAACCAAGGCCCAGATCCTCTTCGAACTGCCATACTATGGTTGGGTCTCTGCCATGGATGTCTTAGAGGGTAAGTGCATCCTAATCAGAGGGGACTGCGCAGGTGACAGCCGTGTAATGCCAAGAGAGGCTGTTTCTCCTGATTCAAAGCAACAAGAGACTACTGTGCCTCACTCCATAGCATATATATAATTGTAGCCAAGTAGATTCTGTAGTTATGAATGACCTTCTGGTCTTCCGGTTGCTGCTTCTGGTGAACCCAAATAGTTGCCAGGATAGGCATAGGCTTTTACAATTATAGGAACTCAAAATGACTATTTATTACAAAAATAACTGAAAGCACATAATAATCACTTCAGGTTACCATTCCTGCCTTCCCTCATGATTCCCTGCAAAAGCAGAGGGAATTTAGCCCACGAGAACATATTGATCGGAAGTACTTGCATTCTAAAGGGATTTCATACAAGGTTTTTTGGTCTAGGAACTCTTTTCTTTACAAGCTTTTTATGATTGCTCTAGGATTCCTTTTTTAACGAAAATAGCTTATACAGTCTCTGCAGAATGCAAGCAAGGAATTGCTAACCCTTCTTGCAAACATATTCTGAATAAAAAACTATGGAACAGTATACTTTCTGATGAAGTCCAGAGAGGAAAAAAAAAACTTAAATAGAACTTTTCTTAGTGTCAGACATCTTATCTTTGTGAAAATATTCCTAAAGTAAGGTCTGTGTACAAACACCTTTGCACTCACTCATGTGTGTGCTGTCATTGCAAATAGACATCCAGGTGTCGCATATGGAATCTGCTGGTTAGATCAATGACTACTCTTTTATTCTTAAAGATACAGATATTTTTAATGAAGTCTATATCTCAAAGTTAAGTTTTTTTACTGAAAAGCAGCCCTGATAAGAATCTGCAGGACAGAGGTGAATAGTGACAGCAGTTGTGGACAGTAAAATGTAGATCCCAAGACAGTTGCAGCCATATTTTTGGAGCTGGTATTTGGTTTCATACAACATAGACACAGTCAGATTCTTGAAATCTATTAGAAGAATGTAAACCCATCTCACTTAAAAGGAGATCTTATACTCTATTAATAAAAGATGTCAGTGCCAAAATTCTGTACTCTTGAAGTACCATCGAAAGAAGAAATTATCTTTTGTTGTGGATACAATGCCTACCACAATGCGATGCTTGCTTATGCCCAGTGTGCCCAGGAATTACTGCATAGAAATAATAATAATGGCAATAGTAATAATGATATTATTACAGGTAATCCTGAGCTGGATTTTCATATACGCAAACTCTATTCTACAGGTTCTAGATGCATTTGCCTTAGATATATTGTACAATTATTCTGGTTTTTCTGGAACCCATTTGAACTCAGTAGCTCTTCAGTTTTCAAAAGCCTTTCCTGATGTAACAAGTTAACTCACCATAACAGGAAATGCTAAACTAATTTACATTAAGCAATTTATAGACTAACCTACTTAAATTTTTTTCCAATGGTATTCATTTATTTCCTTTAAAGCAAAGTTTTATCTAATGCATGTGCTCCATGTATTTTATCTGCATTTTGTATATGGGAATAAAAGCCCTATTGTTACCTTAAAGAGGTTAAGTCTGTACCTGTACACATGATAAGGGTAAAACAGCTATTGAGCAGATGGCATCTGTAATTTATTTCTTATAGTTATCTCAGGTCTAACTGACTATAGTGCCTTCTCGTATTTAGAAATCCCAAACAACCATAGGGACATTAACTGCTTTCTCAGGTATCTGTTGCTGAAGAAAGTTAGCCATTAATTTCCAGAATTATTTCGTAATCATTCAGTGCATCCCAAACAGACTGCTGAAGTCTTTGTTTTGAAAAAAATGTCACATTTTAACTCTCGGGTACTACTTGCACTGGAAGAATGTGTTTTCCAGCATTTTAAGTTCCTCCTTTGGGACCTTTTTTTCCTCTATTTTGGATTTTTGTCTTACATTCCAGCACACATTTAGCCCTTGACAGATTGAAAGGTGTCTCCATCAGAAAGCATCATCCAAGGGAACACAAGATACTTCACAGCACAAGAAAAAGGTGTGGAGGAGGAGGACAGGAAACATCAGAAGCATTGCAAAAATACCTTTTTGTTTTGTGTTCCACAGCTTTAGAACTTTTCAGCAGCTTTGAGCCATTTAGAAGTGTAAGTTGCTGACAACTTTTTACATGGAATGTCAGCTCTGTGTGATTTGAAACAGCTGAGATAGAAAACTCCCAAATGAGAGGATTATGATATTGAATGGAATATATATATTGTACTAGTAGCATCTGTCTATTAATGACTATAGTAGACCAGTTGAGAAAATAGCTAACCTTTTTATTTGTGCAGAAAAGCAGTTTTATCTCTAGATCTCTTTTCCACTCTTTTGCAACCTGTAAAGTCTAGGAAGAAAAATATTCCCTTCTTAAGAGTTTATTTTTTCCTTACCTGAACCAAAAATATTTCTTTGGCACTGTCATTGAATTTATTTTGACCTAGCTGCTCTTGCAAAATGCAGACACAGTAAACAAAGATACTGGTTTCAAATAAATGTTCTTTATTGTAAAGAAAACACAACAAATAATAGAACAGAAGTAGTGCCATGTTTGCTGAGAATGGTTTTTAAAGTTTGCCATGAGGTGTCAGCAGCTCTTTAATTTTCAAAAGCCTTTTCTGACATTAGGATCTTACAGCAATTTATACCAAAACTTGTTTAAACTCTTTCGATGGTGTTGAAATATTTTCTTAAAATAAAGATCTTCATTCAGAAGTCCTTAAATGATTCGCTATGACTAGCAGAAATGAATTTGTCTATTTGCAATAAATACAGTTATAGTTCCAAATAAATTATTAAAATAATACAAAATAAATATGTTTTTCTTCTAATTACCTTAGTTAATTAGCTGCTGTCCAGTATGTTCACTACATCCATTAAGTTAAAAAATTATTATGTCTTTGAAAATTTATATACATTAATATACATTAAGAATGGCTTGGAAACAACATCTTTAACAAACTTCAGAAACTGCTATGAATTTTGGGGTTAACATGTTAAATTTCAGTGATAGCACTGTGTCTTCAGGTTTCTGGTGGTGGCAATGTGTATTCAGACATCAATGTCTGTGTCTGGAAATGATGTTCTTGCTATTTTTATTTTCTGAAGCTAATGTAGCTGACGATTAATAAGTCTTGGGTTTAGGAATACCTTCACAGGGAAAGTAGAACTGAAGGAAGACCATGACAACTGTATTTCTTAATACGGTGGGCTCTGGGTAAAGCTAAAACTTGAACCAGACTTATGGGGTTAAATCCAAGCCTATATTCAGGTCAGCTAGCTGCCTCCAACAATCACTATATCATCAGTGTCTTGAATGCACGGAAATGAATATTCACTCAGATAACTGAGTCTTGAAAAGCACTATCCTAAAATGAGAGTTTGTTGCAGGATGGAACATATTCCTGCACCAAACCACTGTGAAATTATCGGAATTGATCCTAAATCCTGTTGGTTGTTTTCAGATGTTAGGTCTTACCCTTCTTGTTAAACCTGAGACCATCTCTTACATTCAGTAGTAGACCTTACAGTAGTACCTTACACTGATCTAGCTGAAAACCTAACACCTGAACTCTTAACTTTCAAAGTGATGCTCAACGTAGGAACACTGAGATTTGGCAGCAGTCTGGGTCTGTACTCACACCTGGAGATTTCACCATGAAGACTACAGAGAAAACGGTGGGGTTTAGCCTGATCACCACAGTTTTATTCTGAATCAGATCTGACAGGAGTCAAGATGTGGAATGTAGGCAGAAAACGCCAGAGTATTTTTAATCATTTTTCTTTTTCTTGAACACACCAGACAAAGGAAGGTGTGAGGAGGATATGGTCTAAATCGGTGAGTCTGTATTACCACCGAGTATGTGTGGGAAGTGATTTAAGAGCAATAGGTCATGCTTCACTTTGAAGTTCGGATAATGCCACATCTATTTGAAGATGTGATCCTGCGAAATGATGAGCACCCTGGCTGAAGGCCAAGGAAACACATAAACACATGCTTAACTCTAATCGTAGGACTAGGTCCTTGTGTTAAAGTTGACATGTGCTGAAGTGCTGGTCTGGATCAGTGCCAGAAGGTTCAGCATCCTTCAGGATTGATTCCTCAGTCAGTAAACTAAAGGCTGCAGCTTGACACTAAGCCTTGGATTCTGTTTATATTTCCTGCTTGCATTTAGAAAAATAAATCAGTGGTTGCTAAACACAAAAAGTCCTTGCTTCTTTGAGAGAATTGACATAAATGGAAGTATAAAAGTGCATTTTAACAGACACAGGCAATGAACAGGATACTCGCTTCATTTGGCTGCATGTAAATCCCCCCTTTCCCAAATAATCCCTTAATGACCTGCTAGCACATAACATATTCCGGGTCTGTTTATGTGACAAACAGAAGCCTTGTCTTTAGGAGCTGGCTTTTGCAATGGTCTCAGGTGGCAGTACTCTGTTCTGGGTCAGAAGGTCTTGGGTTGAACTTCCACAGCAGGAATTAAGCTCATTCTCACGGCTAAATAGGGCATTTTCCCTAAACAGGGAAAGAATGGCTTTCTTCTGATTGCTTCTGGCAGATGCAGCAGGTAAGAGCTTACCGTTATAAAAAGTGGGCTTTCTAATAGGTAGAATTTCAGGCCTCCTTAAAAAGAATTTATAACCTTAAACTGTAAAAACAGATGATGGATCTGGGGTGCCTAGTTATGAAGTAGGCTTTCATGTCTGAAGAAAATTGCTGTGAAGGTAGAAGACAGTCTATAGACAACTGTGCAATATTGAACGCATCTACATACTTCTACTGTTTCATCTCCCTTCACCATCAACAAAAAAGGTCCTGTAGAAGGATTGCTGCAGCCAGCATTAGGACACGGCAAAAAAAAGTGCACATTCATTGTCTAAGCAAATCCAAAACAAAAGAAGATCTTACTATGTTTACAGATCATCTTGATTTCTCTGTGGAATCTACAGAAGCTTGGTTTAAATTTGCTTTGGCTATTAAATATTAGAAAAACTCTTTTTGAAACATTTTTTCCTAAATAATTGGAAACTTAAACAGGACTAAACATAAAATGTAAAGGTTATTGAATCAATTCTTAAAGCTTAAAAAATTTACGAAATTCTGTTTTAAATATATATGTTCTTCTATCACTAAATACATTAGAAGAAATATGAGAAAAGCAATGCTAACTGACAAAAGGGATTATCTAAATCTGTTCCTCCAAGATGTCTCTCTGTCAAAATTTTATAAGCACAAGAGGATGACCTAGGCCTTGAGACCATTATGTATTTATCAGACAGAACCAAAAGAACTTCCAGATGTTACTGATCCAAGTCTACACAAATATGAAAATGAGAAATTGTTACCTAAGTGGTAATGTATCTCTTTCTACTGTTTATAAGTAGTATAAAAAGAATAATCACTTATTCATGAATGTCTTTTTCTTTCTAAAAATTTCTGGAAGTGTTATCCAAGCACAGTAAAAACATGTTGATTTTTGGTTTTTTGAACTTAGTTATTGGCAAATGATAGTAAAACCAGGAATTTTTTTTTTTTTAGGCTGGGACTTTAAACTCACTGTTAAATTCAGAATTAGGGAAGTCACATTTTGGTGCCTTTTCTAGCTTAATATATTTCTGAATAGGTATCTAGTACTCAATGTTTTTGGTAGAAAGTAGTTGGACTAGATTATTTTCAATGTCCATTCTGGGCATACGCGTCTTTTTAGACTGTAAATTCTTGAGGGTTCACTTAATATAAATTGTTAGCACCTCATCATATTCAGGCTTCTCATTCCCAGGTGCCATTAGAATAAAATTACTGAATATCAACAGTTTTCTTCATTCACCCTACAGTGCTAGAAAATTACATTACCTTGCGGTTAATTCAGAGGCAGAACTGTAAACAACAGCCGGTACTTCTGGATCACCTGCCATTTATTCTGCCCCTTTATACTGTTATTCCATGTCAGTGTCTGAAAAATATGCATTGTATAACTGTTCTTAGAACAACTCCACCGCTACCAAGCTTCATATGTAGAAGCATCACTGATTTCTGTGCCCTGGGATCCTATTTTAGGAGGAAGAGGAGTAGGGTGAATCAAAGATGAGATTTGTAAACTGATTCTGGTTAACTTGATCTGATTGTGTAAGAGAAGTAATTTTAGAACATTTCCTTTATTTTTCTTAAAAGAGTAGCCTGAAAGGGTCTTCTGTGGGGATCTTTCTCATATTCTTTTTTTGTTTAGCTATCTTCTGCTCTCAAAGGTGTTCACATAGACCTAAATTATGAGTTGTGGCACTGTGGTAAATGGCTTCCTTTGGAAGATTTTTAGAAGCCCTTCTTTGAGGATTTGGCCTTTAGCCTACAAGGGTCAAAGCACATTTGGGAGCTTATATTATTTGTCACCAGGGAGAGCCTAGGGTAAACCTAGAAGCACATTGCATTTCAGAAGCCACATGATTAAAATTAAAATAGTATGTCTGGTATGTACACAGAAAAAGAATAATTGGATTTTCTTCTGTGTCTTCAAATAGATCCAGAAGCAGTGTTAGGTTTACAGTTGGACTTGATGATCTTAATGGTCTTTTCCAACCTAAATGATTCTGTGATTCTGTAATGCCAAACAGCATATTTGATATATGTGATATATGTGTATAGATGCATATATAAAGTAAAATTTCCATGTTAACAAATAACAGCCCTGTTTCCCTAAGTTTAAAACTTTGCAATTGCCTGTGGAACATGTGTAGCCCAGCTTCACTGGAAACTGTGATTCACAGATATTTTATCTCCAAGTTACAAAAAATAGCTTTGTCATAGGATACTTTTACAGAATCAACAATGACATTCAGCACAAACGCGCCTCAGGTGCCCCATTTATATGAAGAGCGAGCTTTATCTTTCTAATTTGATATCTAAAACGCTGCTAGAAAAGATGAACTTCATGAACTGGTCTATGGCATATCAAAAAGAGAGAATTATTGCAGAGAAGTAATTTTTAGCATCACTGTCAATCACTCATCTTCAAAACTGCTGGGACTGGTAGGAGAATATAACAGTCCTGTAAAATAAACATATTTGCTTTTTAAAGCAGCCTAACATTGTACTGTGTGTTCAGGACTAGATTTTAACAGCATGAGAGAATCTCAAGGTGATGTGGAGGAGGCCCAATTATTTTGCATTCATTCTCTGTTCTGTCCAGAGACCTACAAAAATGAAAGATTAGGACCAAAGATATTTTTTGTACTCTAGATGTATTATATGTCTGCTTTGAGCTGAAATGATTCAGAGCTCTGGATCCAATGCTCCATATCTCCACATATTAAAATGGAGAAAAAAATTTGAGTAAGGGGGAGTAAAATTCTCCATATTATTTGTCATAAACTTTGCTCTATGACACTGAACTACATGCAAGAACTAATGAGTCGCTAACTCACGAAGCAGGAAAGTTGCATTATATTACTTACTCTGTCATTAATCTGTTGTACTGTCTGAGCAAGTTGCTTCCCTTTGCCTGTCTTGATTCTCTTTTTCCATCGTATTTTCTATAGAATCCAAACTTCTTAGTCTTATACTGACAAGCTATATTTTGAATATATACATGCCATCACCAGCCCTAGGACTGAGTGCTGGATCAAAGATACTTCAACTTGCATGATGCAAGATTCTTCTCCGATATAAACTCATTCTGAAGGTACAGCTTTTAGGTTTTGTTTGTTTGTTTGTTTTCTAGAATAACCTTATCCTAGCAGCCTGTTTATATACCAGGCCTTTGCACCACCTCAGCTCTTAACCTTATTGGCTCTGGTGTTTGTTTGCACATGGGGAAAGCTGGTTTAAAATACAAAGTAAAGTCATATTTTGTTCTGGTTACTTTGCTATAATAGAATTGCGTCCAAACCTGACCTGGGCCTGAGCAGCTGAATCTTTATCAGCTCAGGTCTGGCAACAAACCAGATTGGAACAATTTTCTCATGTAGTGTCTTTTAGGTCCAGGTTGCTTCTGGAACTTTTAGATACTAATGTAAAAACTGCATCTAAAGCAAAATTAAAAGAATATTTATGTCACTGACTTTGTTTGAGTTAGTCCTTCGAGATGTTATTACTTCATGTTGGTAGAAGACAGAGTTAACTTTAATGTTCTTTCCAGCTTACTTTCACATTTTACAGGTGAGAAATACATATCTTTACAAGCATACTTTCTGACTGCTGGCTTTTAAAAGTATCACACTTTTTTTCAATCCAACACGCTGGATTTTTTGCATTTATTTGCGATGTGGCCTTTTTTTAAAGGAAAATGTAGGTCCATTTAATAAGCCTGATATTCACAGTGTGATTCACGTGTTTGACAGAGGTTATATAGTACTGACAAGATTCATGTAAAATGGATATGTGAAATGTAACATTTACTAGCAGTTTAATGAATTGATCACCAGAAATTATTTCTCTTGAACAAAGCAAGAGACTCATCCCTTCTTTACTCCCTCCCTTCTCGTCTGTCAGAGAAGGAGAAACAGAATGACACCTCTGGGAAAGAGATCTAGTGTTCACAGTTCATCAAAGGAGGATCAAACAATTTAAATTATTTTTTTTTTAATTTAAAGGTTTACAGACCATCATTAGTCGTTTCTTATTTTTAAATAAGAAATGTCATAGTACTGAAAATAAAAGCCATTTTCAAAGATTGCAAAAGTTTGACCTGTAAAATTTAGTGGGCAACTTTTATTGAGAATTAAAAATTTCTATAGGATGGAAATACTGGCAAGTTTTCATCTTTTTGTAATCAATATAAGTTTTTGATGTCTCTTCTATGCTCTTGCTATTATTGCTGAAACAGGAAGTAATATTCACTACTACGTTTTGTACTTTTGTACCTAAGCTAAACAGCATTGCCCGGTCTTGATTCAACAAAGTATTGTACTGAGTTGTAAATGCAAACAATTGTATGGTAAGTATTTATTGAGAAGTAGACTCTTTTTATGTGTTGCTTCCATTCCTCTGTGTTGCCAAGGTGACCAGATAAAGGTAAACCGGCTTAAAATGTAAATAATCATATCCCTGAATATTTCAAATTTGGAATGTCCACTGAGTAACATTAAACCTGTCAGACTTATACAAGTAATCATATCTGAAAGATCCTGCAGCTTTTAGTTACATACCTTCTAAGGTTATAGCCTCACAAGGAGGCAATCCACTGAATTATGTTTTTCCTCCAATAAATTTCAATGCAACATTATTCTGCTGTCAGAAAGAAATTGTGCAGAAGATGTAAATTCAAGGTAAAACTCAGAATCACTCTGATGTCAGACTCTGACAATCAGTCTTGAGTTAATAATCTTCAATATATGATTTTTGTAGAAGTTCACCTGATAGCAACTAGACTACCATCAGGCTTTCTTTCAAACATTTTTCCATTTTTCAGATTTCAACTCTATGAAAACAAACCCTCCCCAGCCGACATAAATGAGGCACAATGCTCCAAAGAGACTTCATATCTGACAGCCTCGAGGTCATCATATTCGTTGCTCACATTCAGTACATGCCCCGTTTCACTCAGTTGAAAGAGCATCTTTCAGAGGTCAGTAGATGACAGAGAACACATACAGCTTCCAGAAATAAAACAGAGGTATTGTACAAGTGCTCCAAAAACATTCACTTCTTGGCCTTTTTGTTAAGATCAAGTGTAGTATCTGTTCTCATCAGTTTAATATCTAGCAGGCTACGGAATGATGTGACTGAGATCAGTCCTGCAGAAAAGGACTTAGGAGTGCTGCTTGATGAGAAGCTTGACATGAGCCAGCAATGTGTGCTCAAAGCCCAGAAGGCCAACCATATCCTGGGCTGCATCAAAAGAAGCGTGGCCAGCAGGTTGAGGGAGATGATTCTGCCCTTCTACTTAACTCTCCTGAGACACCACCTGGAGTATTGTGTTCAGTTCTGGAATCCTCAAGATAGAAAGGATATGGAGCTGTTGGAACGGGTCCAGAGGAGAGCTACAAAGATGATTGGAAAGCTGGAACACCTCTGCTATAAGGACAGGTTGAGAGAGTTGGGATAGTTCAGCCTGGAGAAGAGAAGGCTCCAGGGAGACCTTATAGTGGCCTTCCAGTCCCTGAAGGGGACTACAAGAAAGCTGGAGATGGACTGTTTAAAAAGGTATGTGATGACAGGATGAGGGGATATGGCTTTGGATTGGAAAGGGGAAGATTTAGATTTGACATTAGGAAGAATTTTTTCACCATGAGAGTGGTGAGGCACTGGCACAGGTTGCCCAGGGAAACTGTGGCTGCCCCATCCCTGGAGGTGTCCAAGGCCAGGTTGGATGGAGCCTTGGGCAGCCTGGTCTACTGTGAGGTGTCACTGCCCATGGCAGGGGGGTGGAATTAGATGATCTTTAAGGTCCCTTCCAACCTAAACCATTCCATGATACTATGATTCTTTTTTTTTCCTGAAAGTGTAAGAATTTTCCTAAAATTCTCTCTCTATATATATATAAAAAAAAAAAAACCAAAAAAACACCAAACCCAACACTCATCCCAGTAATTGTACATACTGAAGAATCAATATTTTCCTTGCTTTTTAGATGCAGATATGTAAAGTTTTCACAAGTCACATAGTAATCAAATGAGTTTACATCTACACACTCTTTTAAAAATATGTCTCTCTAACTCGGATCAGTCAATAACTTAGGCATGGTAATATTGCATGATACTGGGCTTAATTTTTTAGCATTTCCAAGCTTTTAAGTATTGATCAGGCTTAGGCAAAGCCTTCAGAACAGTCAAGTTCATACAGAGCAATCATGTGGGTTCAGGAAACTAGCTTATGCTTATTTTAAAACCCGTGTGGAAGGGGACAAGAACCCTATCTTCTCCAAGACAGTCTGCTAGCTACTTGTTATTATGCATTCGTCTGGGAGATAGAAGAGCAAAATTCATTTTTTCTCAGAAAAAATGCTCCTCTTTATAACTTTCAGAAAAAAGTTTCATCCAGTAGTCCTTACACAGGTTGGGATTCAGCTGCTCCCTTCCATTCTTACCTCTGCTATGCTGGACTGGATTCCATGCATTTGACAGGTATTACCACAAATGTTGTATTATGTAAAGGAGAATGCAAGGTTAGTTGACTTGTAGGGACCTGAACTCTTTCTCATGTCCCAGGAAAGAATAATGGGGTATTTACCGTGTTGCATCACATGGCACATAGTTCATGAGCATTTGTATGGATGTGGTCCCCTGCTCGTGTTACTGTTCTCCTTTGGGAGTATCTTATGGCCACAAGGGAGTGGTGGAGAGTTCCTCATATGTGCAGAAAAAAAGGGTTCTGGAATTTTTACTTTAAGCACACATATGTTCTGCAATTAGGTTAGGGAAGCCATTGCAGAGTGAAATAAAAAGATGTTACTACAAAGATTAGTTTTTCTCCATACTACTAAGAAAATGGGAAATAAAACACCCTAAGTTTTTAAGAGAAGGTGAGAAAATCTGTTCCAAACCAGAGACCAGGAGCAGAGGCAAGACTGAGGAGGCAACAAGAGAGACAAAGTAGAAAGAGCAGCTAGGAAGAAGGAAATACTGTGGAACAGATGAAATCACAAACTTGGGAAAACAGCTGCAGGTATCAAATATGATTAAAAGAATGGGTAAGTGGTGGCATCACCTCATGCAGCAAAGGGACAAATATCCATTAGTCACACAGCCTTGTTTTCAGGTGATGACTGCTTTAAATGTCATTTAATTGCCCTTAGCCAGAAAGAGATTTTATAGGTCTGACAAAGTCTATCAACTATAAAATATACACAGGAAAAGGATATGCAACACATTTTTTCCTCAAAATTAAGACCGTAAAATTTTTGTCAAATTTTAGATAAACAGCTGCTGCCTCTAAATGGTCAACATTGGAAAAATGGTAATGTGTATCTCCTGGCATGCTTTAAGAGTGACCAAACTTTGTGTCAGCAAACAAAATAGCTTTCTAAGACACAAGAAAATTATCCCTCACATTGCATATGACTTCTGTCTGCCCCAATGACTGGATCAGTGCTGCCAGAAATAGTTTGTAATGTGATGGAGGACTGCTCCGAGAAATGATGGAGGGGAGGGCAAGCAGGGTGGGGAGGAATAGCCAGCTACGGCACAGAAGATATTTTATAGTAGGAATTCACACTGAGAGGCTGTTGAAATAGTGTTCAGTGAATGTCAGTGATTGAAATATTATTCTTATTGAACACGCAAGGACCGATTCAGATAGGGCATAAGCAGGTGCAGCTTCATTGAAGTCAATAGTGCAGCACCCACTGGGCCTGAATTTAGCTCACAGTAGGACTTGCTGTGAAGTGTATTACACTAATGATAGCTATGGCAACATACTGTTTTCTGCATGACCTATATGCATTTGCCCCACATAGATGGTTTCACACCAAGGCTGTGTTGTTTCTAAGTTTCTTACCAGGAAGAAAATGAAATTGAGAGATGCATTTCTAGACTCTGGATTATGCCTATCTGTGGGTTTTAACCCGTTTCTTGAAGGATTATATAAGCCTCCCCTTAGTGGTTCGTAGGTAGATAAAGATTTTGCAAATAGGCTTTCTAAAGCCAGGTCCATATAAATAGATTCTCCAAGTTAACTGTAATTTTCTATTTGATTGTTCAATTGTTTTAGTTCACCGTACACAGTTTGTAAAGACAGCTTTTTTTTTTTTTTAATAACTCCAACCTGGTAGTACCTAATTTCTGAAATTCAAATTAATTATTTCTTCCACAGCAGAAGTTATCCAGTGTTGTTAGTGTTTGGGCCTTTTGTATTTATATCTGAAAGACAAACTTGCATCTGGAGTTGTAAGCATTTCAGCACTTATTCTTGTTCTTAGAAGCAGGTAAGATTTTCAGAAGTGCCTGATTAAACTCCAGAGGAAATTGGTTCACTAATTCTCTTATAGGCACTTGAAAAAATGTGTGCTTAAAGGAACTAAAATGCAGTATTTTATTCAAAACCTTTGATTTTATGTAATATAATTGTGGGAAATTCTGTGTCGCTGTTATATTTGTGCATTTCATATGTACTAATATATGTTGAGTCTGCAATATTGCAATGCCTGTTCCTGGATAACTGGAGATACGTCAGGATGTGAAATGCAGAAGACTGCACAGAAAGTTATAGCAGAATAGGAGGATCGTAAGTTAGAAAACTACAGATAAGGAACTGATCACCTGATGGACAGGATTTCACGTCATGAACAAACAGAAGAATGAAACAGAGGCAAAGAATACTTCTTTATGGAGTTGTAAATAAAATCACCAGTTGCTGCAGTATGAAAAGTTTCCTGGGATAACATGAGTACACTGCAAAAATACAACAGTGAGAGCTCCATTTCTCATATTGCTGAAGAATTTCTTGTTATTGAACTGCTTTATAGTGCTGACAGTAGCAAGAGTGGAAACACATGCCTCACACAGTGTACTGTTTTTTTCCTTCAGGTTTATTGGACTTCTGTTGTGTTATTTTCCTCTCCCCAAGTCAGGAAAAACTATTAGGAGGGAGACAGGTTTCTCTAATAAGCCTTCAGGTAATGCAAAATTCATATGCCTCCACCTGCAGCTGAGCAATGTATGATATGGTGCACAAATAAAAGAAGAATTTTTTCCCTGGTCTTTTGGAGACAGGAACTCTGGTTACTGTTGGGCATCATGACCCACTTATTCGTTTTTAGGAAGAAGAGGATACTTTCCACGGGAGAAGCTCAAGCATCAGATTTGCTCCTTGGAGCATTAATAAAAGGGCTTAGTTAGCTTCATCTCATTATTTTACTATGAGTATTGACTTTGGCCTAGAGTCATGTATAGATAAAATGGTGCAAGGGCTTGTCCTAAGCGATTACTCAGAATTGCAAATAATTTCACTTGTAACTGAATACTGCAGCCTAGCTGGCACTCTGCCCCTTGCTTTTCCCACCTTCAACCCTCCAGCATCCCCCTTTCCCCTCTCCCCTGCCCCAATAAGAGAATGAATCCAGCTTTGGTTAAATGGGCAATTAATCCTATTCACTGAAAGCAGAATTTTAATTCACCATCGTGAGTAGGACATACGTGCCTATCACACAGCATTATACAAACTAAGATTTCAGAAAAATAGTTGATGGGTAGCCTGGTAGCAGGCAGACAACAAGGAAGATGTAACTGTATATGTGTCTTTTCTCTGTACAAAGTAAACTCTAATAGACAGGATCGAGGTTTTTTCCCTTTTTTTTGTGTTAGTAATTGACTGATCACGTCCGATCATGTAAAATGTTATACTCTAAATGTGTATGTTTTAAAAAGGAATGAACAAGAAAGTGAGAAAGATAAATTTTAGTAGCCCTGTGATTCTAAAATCCCATTATTTTTAAGAGTGCAGAGAGGATCAATAAAATAAAGAGACACATAAAAGCTCAAGATACTCCTGGTACCTCCAAATAAAATAAAATAGGAATTGCGATGTTCAACATGTAGCGTATAAGATGTGAGATGAGAAGAATGTCTGTTAGGGAAAGACCAGATTTTCTGAGTACATATTCTGTGGTACATTACAGCAATTTTCCCCCAAGAAAGACCCTGGTATTTTGTGTAATGTTTGTTTCATATGTAGACTTTGTGTGAAGGAAGAAGAATCTTGAAACAGTTACTTTGCACAAGTACCTATAAGCAAGGATCTGTTTTAATATATATTACTTCTTAGTCAGATATCAAAATCTCATAAGGTCACCAAGCAGATTTTTATGCCAGTTTAGTACAGCTGCAAACACAACAAGAATTATATCCATCAGCCACATGGTATGTAATCAAATGCCTGGAAGTGTCTGCTCACAAATGAGAGTCAGAGTTCAGTAATAAAAAGAACTTCATAACTTTTTATTTACATATTAGGGTGAGAGGTTTTATGTCTATGTGTCTTCGGTATCATTTTTGATTATCATGGTTATTTCTACATAAAAACAGGCTAAAAATACTGAAAGTGTATATGATCTGAGCACAGCAGATCTCAGTTACTTTATAACTGTAATACAGATATCTCAACTGAATATTTTACACTTGTTTTTATAAAGAAATAACAAAACATCCTAAATGCAACCAACAACTTAAGGAATGCCAGTGAAGCTTTGACCTTGCCAAATTACAGCCTGAATTATTAATGATCCACATGAAAAATATGTTATGGACTTATAATTGCATAATTGCTTCATTGAGGTGTATGCATTTTTTTGAGTTGAAGGATCATGAGGGTTTTCCTATTCTGTCGTATTTCAGGCTTGAACGTTTGGGTTCTGAAAGGTGCTACTGAAATCAAATATTTTCAGCAACTGGGAAAATAGCTTCACAGAGATAATTTGAAATCTGGCATATTGTTTAAAGCATCAAGATTTATGCAGCTCGCAAACCTGTGTTTAACCTCTTAGAGGGATCAACTCTTGCTCGCACCATGACTAAACATGTAAGTCTTGGGAAACTGTGCCCCATGAAAGAATTGGCTAACCTTGCCGTTTTGAGAGATAATTGGAAGAGTTTTCTTGACAGAGTGTGGCATGGAATATATCTGCTTATTATAATTATTATAAGTAGCTGAATGTCCATTATGCAGTAATATATACTCAATAAATTATATGCCAGTTGTGGTTGCTCCATCTGTCAAATCATATTTCAGCTAACTACTAAATATCTATGTGATTTTGGTGGTGGTGTCATCCGTTTCCATTTCTTCAGTGATTGTTTACAGGATTACTATTCTTAATTTGCAATATTATAATAAAATTAAAGTCTTTTTAGCTAAATGAATAAAAAGATGAAAAGTTTAATAGAAGTCTTGAATACCTTACTGCTAAGAAGAATATCTCAAAGGAGTAACATGATGCAATTAGCATGGACAAAGATAAATATCTACCTTTTGTGTAAATAATTAACATGACAAGTGAGGGGTGCTGTCTGGTCATGATGTGACATTTTTGAGGAATTTAATCAACTCAGGAAGCTTTTCCCACAAATATCTTGAGAGAATTGAAAGTATGAACTCGTTTATGTTTATAAAAAATTCCATATGCACAATAGCTGCAATTAATTTTTTTTATTGTAATAGATATTTTATAGATAAAATCATCAAAACTTCTTTATTTTGAAAGCATGAACTTTAAATATCAACTGGCAAAACGATGTCAGGACCTGTTTAGGCTAGGACTAGAGTCATAACTGTCTCATATTATTACCACCAGCTGCTCAAATTATTCCATCAGAATAAGGACGATCTCTGTTATGGAGCCGCACAACTTATCAGCAGTAAGAAATTTAAGCAACTCATTTATCTTAAATGACTGAATACTTGTTATTCTAGGTAGATCATACAAAGAACTTTATGTTTCTTCTTGCCTATAAAACTTGTAAGAACGGTAAACAGATCAAGTAATGTGTAAGCATTCAGTTAGTTAACACTTTCAAAATTATGATTAATATCATAACAGAAAATCAGATTAATATCATGATGGAAAATATTCAAGGAAAATCTGTGTTTCTTATCATCTAAAAAGTTATTGATATTGTCTACATTATTTTAGGCCCTGATATTTTAGAATAAAGGGGAGGGGGCTTGTCCCCGTATATCAGTAGGGCTAAGAGTGACAAAAATGCATGAAGCAGTGAAAAAAAAGCATATACTTTATGGAAAAGCATACTTAAAACCTATTAAGGTTTCAAAGACAAAGTGAATATAAAATGTAGAAGATGGTCAAATGAAGTTTGCTTCTACATCGTGTGCATGTACATCAAGTCATTTTATTTACACACGTCTGCCTTGCTTAGTGCTCTTGAATTCGAGCAATAGCTGATAGGTGCAAATAAAATATTCTGGGAAAGACCACAGTGTCTGAGGCAAAGTTATACTTTAAGAGTTTTATTAACCATGATAGTAGAAGACAGATTCTGCTGTGGTGTTTTAGCATCCCTGCATGAAGGAGGTTTGGCGAGCCATCCATAGCTGGGCTACCCTGACAGTAAGCTGTTGTACACGGATAAGGGAAAAGATGCTCTAAAGCATCCTCCAGAGCTTGGCAGCTGGTAAGCCCGTTGAAAATGAGGGGTTCAGCTGGTAAATGTCTAGTATTGAATCTCATTAATAAAATAATTCCTTTGTGGCCACTGAATTCAACACGTTGCATGTTCTGTTCTTTCAGCACAAAGAACTGTAGAATAGAAGATAAACTGGCCTCTACTGCCCTAATAAAACAAATATCGCAGAGACTTCTTCTTCAGGGTCTACACTGTGGAGAGACCTGGAAGAGACAAAAGTTGCTGCTGTTCGTGTGATCTTGTTTATACAGAATAAGGCAATAAGCTGAAATGTAGCCTACTTTTGATCTGTACAGTGTCACAGTGTCTCAGTATCTCCAGGTACCCGCTCTTATCGCCTCTCTGATCTTTGCAGGCAACATTGGCCAAAGGTAGGTTCTCCAGAAGACTGAGGGTTGTAGATAATTTTCAATGTCACCACTTTATGAGTAGAGGCTACACTTCTGTGTCCCAATGCCCAGCACCATCCTGAATCTAGTCTTATGTGAGTAGGTAGATAGACATGGTTAGTTCTTTGTGTTTCTTCTGCTTCATAGGTTGAGAAAACAATTTGAAAGAGCACTGACAGATCAGAAGCAGGAAAGAGCACATAAATGTTATTTTGGCAGAGATTTTAATATTACTACAGACTGTACAACCCCCCCACACACACGCCTTCTTTAGAAAACAACTTAACTTAATGTAGACTCATTTGAAATTTGCATTGTGTTTTCATGCCCTCATGTTTCCTTATTTTTCAGTGACCGGAATAAAATGGCAGGGAGATGTAAATGTAGTTAATTCCATTCCTGGGAGGGAGCTGTTGACTCCATGGCTGGGTAAATTATTCATTAAATGCAAAATAAATAAAAAAATCGGTACGTTACTTGCTTTTAGCCTGGGTAACCTCTCACATCTCATCACAAATAAAAGGCTTCTCTGTATCTCTTGTCAAAATTAAAATAATGGCTATTTTCTATTTCCTCACTGGCCTTTTCAGACATCCTGTGAAACTACAATAGGGTGCTGAAGTTCTGTCTCTGTCTGGGTGACTTCTCTGCAAATGAAGATGGATGAAGTTTTTCCATTTTAATTAGGAAGACCAGCTGCTCTCTAAAAGGGAGAGTGGGTTGGATTTTTGCAGGTCTTCCAAGCTAATGTATCATCAAAGTTTTAGTGACTGATTAAATAACTCACTAGCCTAAGTTTCTACAGATATCTCAGCAATTTAAACGGACGTCATACAAATGAAAAAGTCCATATATCTTTGTATGTATATACATATCATGTGGCAAAGATTTTTTTTTTACCTATTTGGACAGTTATTTTTAACATTCTGAAAAATTCACAAATTGTTTCACTTTTGTTTATTATATTTCTTGAATTGTCAACTTTCACTGAAAATAGACTTTTTGAGATTAAGAAGATATTTACATCACTAAAAGTATGACTGCTGTATGCTGCTTGCTATTTCTTTCCAGAGCCATTTCTTTTTTACTGATCACACGATGTTGGTTTGGAATTTTTTTCCCCAGCAACTTTCTTAAAATCCTTGCTTTGCTTGAAGAGCTACAGCTGTGTTTAACAGCCAGAAAAGGTTGCTACAAGCACAAAGCAGCTGACCCTTGCCTTGAAAAAGCCCCTCTGCATCTTGATAGGCCATCCATGGATCTCCGATAAAGAGATGGTGTCTAATTAAACCTGAAATTTCTGTATTACAGCACAGAATAATGGGCTGAGAACAATTTTTTTTAAATGGTTATTTTCTACTGAGCTGCATTAACCTGTGGTTTTTTTCTTCTGTTTTGCTAAATATACATAAAGTAGTTCTGTGCTCTGTTTTAAAACTTAATAAGTTTTCACAGCTTATATCACAACCCTATAATTGAAAATGTGGAATGATTTTTAGAAAGAGGTGGTCCATTTCTGTTACAGATAGCCGATGTGCTGGTGTCATAAATGGCCATTTTATAGATGGATAATGTACTGTAGTCATAATTCTTTATTGCTGATGGTTATTGCACAGGATCATGACCCTTGGATATTAAGAGTCAGTTTTTAATATCACAACCATTTACAGAGGTTAATGGACTAGGTTTTGCAGCTTTTGACCTTTTGATGGTGAGGGTTAGGAGGTTGCATTTGTGCACTAAACTGCCAGAAAATATCTGTTTATTTATCTTAGCTATAACAGACATGGTTACTGCTTTTAATCAAGAAGCTGAGGGCAATGTGACTTGCAAGAATTGAAATTATTGCGGCTGTATCTTCTAAGATGCACTTAGTATGAGGTTTTGAATTCTTATTAAGGAGAAAGTCAACATTTCTTAACACTCTCTACTGTGTTTCATCTATATAGTTGAAATTTAATTATGTTAGCTTGAAAATATCTGAAAATCATGGTTCTCAAGATGGAATTGTTTTGAAGATCGCAATCAGGTTCATGAATTGAAGAGGTTTCCTATGCATGGCTTGCTTAGGTGATGCGTGTACTGATCTGAAATGGTCACAGGAGGCTAATCACAAGGGTAAGTCTCCTGGTATAAGTATATGAACCCTTCCATTTCAGAAACCATTTTTCCTGTGCTATAAAATGCTTGCAGCATGAGGCAGCCATTTTAGTCTGTCTCCAACAATGAAATAAACATCAGTATCAAGAAAAGTGTGGATTACAATTGTAAAAATTTAAAATTTAGCTTTTTTTTTCCTTTTAGA